>NC_047671.1:63594652-63889652 GCF_011762505.2 Arvicanthis niloticus | reverse complement strand
TGTGATGTCCGATGAAGCTCTCAGCTTCTGTCCTTGCCCGTGGCTGGCTTCAGGCCTGTGCGGCATAATAATAAGCTTCCTCCAGATTCGTATGAAATGGACATTTGAAAGAAAGGATTTAGCACATCTACAGCACCTTTCATGTTCACAGCTCAAACAGCCCCATAAAATCCAATTAACTCATAAAGCTTCATAAACTATGAAGGACATAATTATAGCTCTCCATGTGGCCGGCCAGGGGCAGTGAAGAGGAAGGGTGGGCCTGACAAACAAAACAAAACAAAACAAACCAGAATTTAATCTTGCAGTTCCTGAAATGTTGAGCCTTTACTTCATCCAAGTACCCTTAATGGGTACCCTTACCTATGGTTTACGTTTAAACCATGGGTAAATTCTCAGAATTATGCACTCGGTTGTAGGTACACCCAGAAAGGGTGATCTCAATGCCAAGAGCTAAGTTGGAAATCAACAGGGCAGTGGTGTTTCCCTGGTATGTCAAATGAGATCTATGGAACTTGTGGTGCAAAGAGTCTAGAAAAAAATTGAAATAATAATTATGTGTGGTGAACTAGCATTCAGGGTGCATAATCAGGCCTCGGTCTTTCCGTGGGGAACACAACCATCGAGAAAACACTATAGGGACGGACACAGATTGCCTTAAATGTACTTTCAGAGGGTCTAAACACTTAGATGATTTTTTTTTTCATGCACTTTCAACATGCATTCGTCTCCACACTTCTCTCGACCTCTATTTTATGTTTATAAGATTATAACCACCAGTTTTGTAGGGTTGTAGTATTTGTCAATTGTCTAATTGAATTCAAAAATTTCTAAAATGCAATTTATTTATTTAAGTTCATGTTGGTACGTGTATATGAAGGGGGTATCAGAGGACAACTTTGGATATTGTTTCTTAGTGCTATTTTTATTTTCTGTTGAGACAGAATTTCTCCCTGGTGTGGAATCATCAGTAGGGCTAGGCTGTCTGCCCAGAGAGCACCTGCCTACCTCTGCCTTCCCAGCTTTGTGGTTACTGGCGCATGCCATTATACCTAGTGTGGTTGTGATTGTTTTGCTTTGCTTATTTTGCATGTAGGTTATAGCAATTGAAGTCAGGTACTAATTCTTACTAGTAAGTCTGAGTCATCTTCATAGTCCATAAAATATAATTTAAAACATTGGTTTCTTACATATTACACCTGTCTTGTGACTTCTGAACTCATTTAGGGTTTAGAAAGAATGTTCTTACATGGAGTGATGTCAGACATCCTCCAATTCCAAAGTAGTCAACTTTTCATACTATCATCAATATGTTTGAACAAACACAAAAAACATTATAGCAAAGTTGAGAGGGGAGATCCAAGGAACCATAGACACTCATCCATCTCAGTCTGAGGAAAAATCTCATTCCTGAATATTGCTGGTAGTTTTTCTTTAAATAGTTGATGTTCTTAGAAAGAAATACTAACCTGCTTTAAAGGCCTTTAATAATGACAGCTCTTTGGCATTCGGATGAGCAGTAGATAACTAGTACAGAAGATGGAATATTTCTACCGCTCAATCTATTAAAGCATATATGGTGCATACATACTTAACTATATGTGAGATATAAAATGTAATTTTCTTTTATACAGAAAGACTTACCAAACCTTCACAATAAATTGTGAGTTAGGCATCTCTTTTTCCTTTTTATAGCTTAGGCCATGAAGAATTATTATATTTGAATATATACTAGTTTATAACCGGCCATGATTGATACTGTAGAGTAATTCTATGGGTAATAACATGCCATGAATCTGTCACTTTTTATCAAATAAGTATATTACTGATACTGTGCAAATATATTCTAGAGTCAGGGTGATACCTGTGGCTATACATTAAGCAGGATAGTCCTTTCAATTCTAGAATGTTAATATGTTAGTTTCTAGAATTAAGGCCTTTCTTAAAATGGACTGATTCTGACAACAGAGTTCTATGTCAGACACTGTGTTATATAAAAATATTGAGACTTATTTCCAGTTCCAGTGTTGCTGAGGTAATGACAAAAGATCTAGATAGGAGAATCCTCCAGGTACACCTTGCCACTGCCTACACTGTTCCCAGAAAAATGCTTAGAATGTAGCATGAACCATCCTTTTTAGGGTCTTGTACAACTCTGAGGATTAGTGTTGTCATTATTGATTATTTCTAATGAAGAAACTCAAGCACTCAGACCTGGCCCAGCTTGCTGAGAGTTGTCTAATCAGTTACGGTAAAAATGAGAATCAAAATGAGGTCCACTTATTCTAGAAGTTCACAGCTATCCACGATGCTAGGTGGCTATGTATATAGTGTAATATCTCATCTTATAATAAATTTCATCATAATATTAATAAATCATTTAAACAGAAGACATGGACATGCAAATATATACTGATGTCACAGCATCAATAAATCCAACTGGTTATCCTAAAATTGGCATTTTCAAATAGCATGTTGATACTACATTTTGTTTAACTATAGGCTTCATCCTTTGCAATACTCAGAACTGCAAGTATAGAATATATAAAAATAATAAACACAAAAATTAATGACATTCTAAACCACTTAAAAGGTACTCTAATCTCAAAATAGAAAACTTGATTTTGCTTTCTTCATAAGAAAAACAATACTAAGCTAACAATTTACTCTACACTCACAGAATATAATGTAAAACACATTCCACTATGGGTAATTAAGAAAGAGAAACAGAGAAGAAAAAGAAGTCTATTGTGTAGACAGGAAGGAAAGACTTAGAACTAAAAGAGCCACAGAGGGAATCACCAATGAATAATGCACCAAAAGCACACAAAACTACATGGGCAAAGCCTTGAGAATGTGGTTCTCAGATAGATAATTAACTGACAGAAAGTGTAAGCCCAGATGATGGATCTATTAGATTAGGACCCCACTTAAGACTCTTTAATCTTTCACAGATTATCTTTACTTTGATTACTGTCATCATGATTTATTTACATGGGTAGTATAGTAACCCTCTCAACAGACTAGAACTATAAAGCGGTACAGTCCAGACAGCATTAAAGAAAGGTTCATTTTCATTACACATGAACACAATGGAGCCATGATCATAAATGACAAGATAAACTGAATTACATGCTAACTAGTTAGCCAGTACCTCTTAATTGGTCATTAAGTAGATACTAACAGAAAGCTTAATTCCATTTTGCTGTCATCCCCTTTTCACCATAGACTTTTTGTGTGATATTCATGATCATCAGAGCATAGAATTTTTCAAATCTAAGTTTATAAGCACAGAACTCTGTATGTTAGACCCACTCAGGAGCCTGCACTCCTCCACACTCCTCAGTACCTGTGCTTTATCCAGACGCATCCTCTTGGCAGCGTTTCTACTCTCGCTTTCACATGCTGAAGCCAAGATACTCTCTGCAACTGCTGAAGTAAGGTGGGAAGGAATAGGTCGAGACTAAAAAAGAAGAGAGAAAGAATATGAAAAATTATTAACAGTATCATTAACAGACCACACACCAGAAGAGCTCAGGAGACCATCGACATGCGCAGGAGAATCTATTTCGATAGAGGAAATGGAAATTGTAAAGATGAAGAATGAAAGCTAGTTAGAGGTTAGAGCTACAGAGGCTACACAGGTGCGCCATTCATCCCGTGTCTCCATTGTCAAAACTATGTATTCAGGGTCAGTAACTTGGAGCATGAACAGGCAATGGCAAGACTGCTTACTGTAGTTTGCAAATAAAACATGCCTCTTAATTCTTTTATGAACATGACAATGTACAACAGAACAGAACAAAAACAAAAGACAGGGCTGTCACAAAACAAACAAACAAAAACCTGTCAGATACCACACCACGGGCAAATAATCTGCTTTAAAACAAAAGAGTGTGTGTGTGTGTGTGTGTGTGTGTGTGTGTGTGTGTGTGTGTACACAAGCGTGTGTAGCATGTGCATAGAGACCACAAGAACATCTCAGATCTTGGTTCTTACCTTCCACATTGACTGAGAAGGGCCTGTTGTTATGTCATCACTGTATGGCAGACTAGCAGGTCCAGGAGTTCTCCTGTCTCTGCATCTCACCTCCTTATCAGAGCAATGTAATCATGGATGCCTGTTACCATTCCCATATGCCAAACAATCTTAGTGAGGATAGTGTGAAAGCTTACTATGGTTCTACTTGGTGAACAATATATATGCTTATATGTATTTGAAACATTTCTCAGTTTAATTTAAATACAAGATAACTCAGAGAGCCATACAATGATTTCTGAATACCTACAGTTTTGTTTTATATGTGAGATTATTTGCCTGTTTGGTTAAATCCACACTTCCTTTTTTAATGAAATATGAGTTATATTAATAATTTTGTAGGCACATGTTGAAAATCTATCTTCTATATATGCTACATAGAAATTAATTAATCTTCCAACTAAGCTAATTAACTATAAAATGTGGGCAACTCTCCAGATCATTTACTATAATCATTGAAAAGTTTTCCATTATATTTTTCACATAATTACATGTAAAACCATCTAACTGAAAGATGAAATATTTAATGATATAGCACATTTTTAATTAAGATAAGAAAATGATGGATTAAAAAACTACATTCAAGATAAATCACAGAGATAATAATAAAATACTGTGAAACTGCACAAGTATTCTGGAGGCCTAGCATGTATTTTAGTATGTCACCTCAGGGATTTCAACACCTCAGCATAAAATGTGTGTGGCTATTTACTTATTTTTAAATTAAAAATATAATCATGCATGTTTAAGCACGAGTGTGTGAGCAGCAAGAAACATGTCAGAGGAATACTTTCAGAAGGTGGTTCTCTCATCTGCTGTGGATTCTGGGGTTTGAACTCATGTCATAGGGGTTGTGCATGAGTTCTTCACCCAATCAATGATCTTGCTAGCCTTGAATGGGTATTATTTATTAGAAGTCTCTGATATGATTCAGACTCTTTTCACTTTCTTAGCAAATTTGATCATATTGCATATGTCTTATTGACTTTGTCATATAAAATGTGTTCAACGAAACCGAAACACAAAGTAATGTCTGAAACAATACTTGGTAACAGCTAGATCTAGTCTACAGTGTTTTAGCACATAGAGGAAGGAATTACTGTGGTGTCAAAATAGCCCAGTCTCTGATGTAGGACCTAATGGAATTTTTAGACTTTTCTAAACTTTCTGCTGTTTCCATTTCTAGATCAGCTTTCATGGGTCAGAGGAAGGGGTGGCTGCAGTCTTCTTCTTCTGCCCCTGTGAGCTGTCTGGAATGATGGCCAGACATCAGACTATAAATCACCACGATATTCAGAAAGTAAGCAGGGACCACATCTCAGAAGAATTTCTGAGGAAAATTGTGCTGAGCCTTGGCCTTGGGAACAGAGATGGGTATCAGATGAGGCAAACTCAGAAAAAAAATTGGTCTCAAAACTTATTTTGCTTCATTTTAGTGTCTATGTAAAGAAAGGGTAACAAACTCTAGTACAGAGTCAAATAGATATTAGGCCATAAAATCAGTCTGCCACTTAATAATGACCACTGCCTGGCAAAATTATAATCTAAGCCATATGGAAACCTCATCCATGTTACTTTCTATGAAATTTTCCTTGAGAAAAGGTTACAGTCTAAGTATAAATAAGAATAATCCATTATGAAAAAAGAAGCAAATCATCTGTTTGTAGCTGGTATTATTCAAATGGGAGTTAGGAGTTCATAAAGGTCTACTCTGTGTTACTAGATTTTCATCTGGTTCCAGGAATGGAACTGACAAACTCAGTTACACACCAGCAATCTTCTTTTTCATAATCTAATCAATAATATTCACATAGAGCACAGGGTTACATATTTCTGTTCCTTGTCACCTTCACATTTCTCTTTCTTGGATATTCCAAATTAAATAGAAAAAGTCCATAAAACTTAATACATTGATTGGATTTCAGTAATGAACACTCAGGATTCTTAAATATAGGTTGGGAGTGTTTTATTTCTTATTATAAAGGTTTGTTGGGCAGGAAGTTTGTTGAATAAAAACAGAAAGCAAAACAAGTTCAGTTAAAATTATTTCGTAGAATTATCTTTCTTGGTCTTGAATATTTGAAAGCAGAAGTGTGGCTTTTATTGTAGGAGTAAAAGTTAGTTTTCATAAGAAGTCACATAACTTCCTTTAGGGAAAATCATGGGGATTGTAGTGTTTTTCCACAAGTAGTGTCTACTTAGGCACAAGAAATGAGTTTGCCTGAAGATAACAAATTTCCTTTTAAGGACATCTGACAACTCATGGTCTCAGACTTGGGAGAAAATTAACTTCAAAATAGAAGCAATCAATATCTATTAGTGAATGGGGAGGTGAGCGGACCTACAGACACAGGATTCAGTGTTGCCCACAGATACGAGATAGAATTTTGAAAATCGAGATGTTCTGAGTTTCTTGTGGAACCATAATGTGACTATAAACTATCCTTCAAATGAAATCACAGGCACAATTTGTTTTCCTGAGAAGTTTGAAGAAACTGAAAGCCAGGTAGATTAATTTGTTTTAGGACACAAGGGTCTGTGTGTGTAGAATTTAGGCTTCCTGGATTTCAGGTCTCCATTTATTCTTTTCCATTATATTACTTAATAGCATTTCTAAGTAATTAACAGCTAATAAAATAAAATGTTATAAAATCCCTTATGCAAACAGATGTGCTGATCTCAAAACAAGCAGACAAAATTGTAATTTATTCAAGTTTTTTAGACAGAAAGGCAAAGTGAATTAGTAAAATCTGCAGTATAGGATTTAAAAAAAAATCCTTAAGTCTCACGTATATAATCTATGTTTATTTCCTACCAGAATCTGCTGTCAGGTAGACACAACTTTAAGACAAATATACTCAATAATAGTTAATTCATATTCTGGGAGCTTAGGATATTCATAACTTAATACAAAAGGCTGAGAAAACCTAACTGAAGTTTGGAGGGATCACATGACTTTCCCAGGTCCATTAGGGGTGTAGCTTCACCACGATTCAAGCATGTATAATATCAAATTGTAAGTAATATAGTAAAGAATTATTTTCATTTTAGAATTACAGTAAGCTTAAGCCAACTGGAAAGAGGATCATTACAGCTAAACCCAATAATATATTAGGTTTTCTCTGACATCATTATTTTCAAGTGATTTAAATCCGTCCCTTACATTTCTCTATTAATACCTAAAGATAAAGTTCTGCTGCAATATAGAGTCACAAATTTGTAATGTTGGAGTAGCCAAACATGCCAATCAATTACTTCACATGAACCATGCAGTTGGGCTCAGTTTCATGCCTAGATTGAAGGTAAAGAAGACCCTTCATGAGCTAATAATTCCACAAAGCTCTTTGCTTCTAGTGCTGGTAAATCAGTAGTGAAAGCCACAGAGTCTACTACATAGTTCACTGACATTTCGTCTCATGATCTGATGATAAAATAGCAATGGTGAAAACCAGAGCTTGATTTTCCTCATGATTTGTTTTCTATCTACTTCCCAGGTCAGTTATTCATATCAAGAAGGTAAAAAAAAAAAAATGGATCCATGTGGCTTCTTATCAAATAATATTCTGTAATAAGAAGTGTGGACACAATGGTAACCTGAGTTCTCCTTTCTGTCATCAAACTTAACAGCTGAGGGATGGTTCCAGTTTTGCTGCTTTAGCTAGAGATGGAACTTCAGAGGATGCTAAGGGCTCTAGGGAAATTCCAATAGTGTCAAGGGATAAAGATTCCCTCCTTCATTGCTAAGACTAGCCATAAACATAAATGCTTTCATGTAGTAGATGAGACTGGAACAAAACACAAAGAATCCAAGGCAGAATTTATGAAGAAGAGCATTGCTCCTGGTGAGGGTGACTTTAATAGCAATATTATGTAGCATATGCATCCTAAAAGAAGATTTCAAAAAAAATGATAAAATGTAGACAAATACGTGTGTGTATGTGTGTGTACGTGTATGAATGTGTGTGAGCTATCTAAACCTACCTCAGAAATTTGCTATTTCTCCATGCTGCATGTGAGACAAGCTTTCAGTAATTATCTCTTCATAATTAACAGTCATTCTCAACTGGTACCCAAGCTGAACTTTCCTCTGTGCTGCTCCTACCGCGATAATTATCTAGGTTCAAATCAGTGGGGTTGTGTCATCCGACAGATGGCTAAATGGTCACACGGAGCTTTGGAGTTGAAAAAGTCACATTTTAATTGGAACTTAAGATGTGATTTTGCTGTTGGCACCAAAGAAATGTACCTTCCTTTTCAGAACCAGGGGAAATGTACCAACAAATGGTGCCAATTTTTCGCTTTAAAACTACATGACACATTAAACAATTTTAAGACACACTGATGTTGGAGTACACATTTAAGATATTGTATGATTAAAAAGATTTTAAAAATTAAAAATATAAATCTACTTATAGGTTAATGTCACATTGCTCTCCAGACTCTAATTTTTAAATGGTGTTCAATCAAGATTTAGACCTGATCACATGAGGAAAAAACTATGGCATCTGCCAAGGTTGCAAGTAGAATCCACTCCTAAAAGACACTTAGAATAAATGATTTAGTGATTGAAGTTAAGGTAGTGTCTGTGAATTAAGATTTTCCATTCTGATTGCTTAACAAAAATAATAACTAAGTATCATGCTATTTGCTTGTTATACACACACCGTTTCTCCAAATAGTATATCAATGCATAGAAGCAAAGTTATAAAAGCTATGTTAAAAATTTAAGGTCCTAAAAGATCCCTTCTATTTGGTAGGCTTTATTGTTCACAGACATCAGTATGAACAGAGACAGTTCATCAACTGTATTGGACTGACCAGGATATTGGTCAGCAATCACCTAGTTATTCTATGTCGCTGCTCTGTGACTAGATCTGAGCCCTTTTATTAGGAACCATTCTTTTTAGTTTTAGAAATCACAAAAAAGGATTCAGTAAATGATGTCAGAAATTTTGATTGTCAGTCTGGATATAGAAACCCCTAAGAAACATGTTAAGTATGTATGTGAAGGTGCTTCCCCACTACAAAAATAGAGAACTGAGAGTCAGCACCCATCTGATTCCCTTGTACTTTGTTACTGCAGATACAATGTGACTAGGCACTTCAGACCTTTACAACCACCATTTCATGCCTTAGAGGACTGGCTCCCCCCAAACTCTGAGCCAAATTAACCCTTTCACTAGTTTAGTTGATTTTTTCCAGTTATTTTGCCACAGTGATAAAAATAACTAATGCAGTAATTAAATAATAAACAGGAATATCATGTCACAGTGCATTGCAGGAGTTTATGTATTGAAAGTCAATATCATCTTCACTTATTCAATAAATGCATTTAATGAGTATAATCTGTAAGTCAGAAATGTGTCAAATTCACAAAGAGGAACATATGCAGTTTCAGTCCCTATAACTTATATTGTAGCTTGTGCTAGTAGAGTGTTCAGTACATAGGATTTAAAACATTACCATTAGATTTTTATGTTTTTCAGAAATTCTAAATTAATATAAACAAGTACTTTTTAAAACATTGTAGTAAATTTATTTGACAAAATGGATATTTGGTCTTTCAAATTCCCAATTTCTGTGAACATGAAATACTAAAAGAGCTGTATTTATGTTCTCAGGGTACACACACAATGTGAGTGCCGTATAATATAAGCAGAGGTGCTCTCCACCATGGCTTGTGGTCTGGGTGATTTGAATCTAGGGTCACAGGTAAACAAGGCTTGTGAATGTGGGCAAAACCGTCATTAATGGTGTCCTTGGTATAGTTTTCATAAAAATGGCAAGCCAGAAAAGCCTTATTGATCTTCCCTGGCCTCCTGAGTTTTGGTCAAAAAGTTATAGAAGTTCATTTATTAGTTCTCAGTGAGTGGCCTGAACGGTCATGTGACCTAACTAAGAGGGGTCAGTCAACGCTCTTTCTCTCTTTCGTGGGGCCTGAGAGTTACAGCTAGAGGATTGCTCTTAGGTTGCAAGTTCTCAGAAATGCTGAGGACAGCATTTGCACGAGGTAAAAAGGAATTGTGGGACAGGTAAACTACCCCGGAGAAACACAGCTAAGAATGGAAAGGAGCAGAGCACTGTGGCTGTTGGCTCTGTGGGGAAGAACTGGCATTATGATCCTGAGAGAATTATCTTGATTGATTTGAAAGGAGTTTAAAAGCACATTTTAAACAAGAGTAGAATAGAAGATAATTGGCACCTTGGCTTTTAATGTAAGTTTCGGCTTTTAATTTAAGTTTAACTTTTGTTATTCATTTTTCATGTATTGAGATAGTGTCTTACTACAGAGGATTCTGGCTTGGAGTTTGCAGCAATACTTCCCCCTTGGAGTCCTAGGTGCTGAGCTGACAGGTCTGAGCCACTCTGTGTACATCAAGTAAAAGCTTTCATTGATAAACTAATGGTCAATATCTCCTGACTTTGCTTTTTGAATATGGTGTTTCACAAATAAATTGAAAATGAATGTCTTGCAGCTACATTCTTAGCAGCATAGTCTGGCTAATACCAATTGAGCATAAATCTGTCTGAGATACAAGATAACAAAAATATGCTATCATTTCTAACCAGTTGACCCTTCATTTTAATCTCTACTGAGAAATATCGCCTACTTCTGCAAACATGTGGTTATCTATTACTACATATAATAACACATAATTGTAGATCATGGCATCTCTTCCTATTGCCGTTTACTGCACAGTGTATCTACTCACAGATAGTCACCTCTGTACTTCATAATAATTACCAAGTACATAAAAATAAAAATCAATGTGCCAAAAGTCCAAAAAAGTTAAAATTAAATATCATATAAATATCTGTAGAGAAAAATAATCTGAATGTTTAAATATGAGTCTTGGTTTTTAGTTAGGAGTAGGTTTTAGAAATTCCCTCACAAGGCACTAAAGCACGCAGGCACTTGACCCTCGCTGGTTTCCCGCTGTAAAGCAGCACAGCAATCAGAAAGTTTTATTCTCCGTCATTCACTCAGTATTTTGACTCGGTTGAATGGGAATTAGCTAGTTTTCATGAGCAAGTACTTGTACTGTAAGATAGTGGGGATGATACAGAGATAGACAAGTTCAAAAGCACAGCAAGAAAATACTTCAGGAGCTTAGACTGTAATACTGTATAGGTAACAGCAATAGGACAGGATACAATACAACTACAAAAGATGCACCACAAAGTGAAATTTGTACACAGGAGAGAGACTTGACTTAGAAGAGTAATTCATACAGAAAGCACATGTCTGGTCCAATCCTAATAGTTCAGTGGGTAGAGACACCTAGTAGATATACAAGAGCAAACTTCCACCTAAGATTCTAAAGGAGTGATACCACACACATGCGCCAGGCAGGAGATTTGATATCTGTTATTTCAAGCCAGCCAGTTTTTATCATTTTATAAGCACTATCAGTTCATTTTATCAAGCGAGAACATTGAGGTTTGAGGTTTAAGGATGCAAGACCCACAGCTTGGTAAAATGTAGAACAGACATCCGCTGAACATAAATCAGGCTTCTCCCTTAATTATCGATTACCAGAGCTACCCACTGCTTCTTGGGCTCGTTTTTCTCCTTGTCCTGTGAGGAGAAACTTTAGTTTTAGGAAGCTGTTTGCTTTTGTCTTATATTCCCCTCCTCACAATGAACATCCAGTTTATGAAACATTAATTTGTAAGTTAGGAGTTTTGCTTAAAAAAAAAAAAAAACATTGGAGCAGATTTTTCTTAGTACTTTAAGAGCCTCCTCTGACATTGTGTGGATGGATGTTCTGACGGTGGACTTTCACTTTCAAGTAGCTGTTTCTTCCTGGTAAATGTAGAGACTTTTCTGTTCCACTCTTGTGATATTATTAGGTACACAGAGTTGGTTTTTTTTTTTTTTTCTCTGACTACTTGTTTTTCCCACCCTCCCATAGGCTTCATGGTTTGAATAAATTAGAAAATTTGCCCTCATTTTACCTTAAAATATCACCTCTTCCCTTTTCTAATTTCTTCTCTGATTTGCTAGAGAGATCTACCTTTATTATAGTGAGATTCCCTTTCCTTCACCACTCCTTTCTTATACAGGTCATTTTCTTATTTTCACGTTCTAGCAATCACTTTTCTCCTTGGCTAACTTTTATGTTGTATTTGACCCACCTGGTAGGATTTTAATTTCAATGCATATAAAGCCTGATACTTTCACCTCTGGAAGTTGGAAATGGAGGCTTATTTCCATTTAATGAAACAGTAGCTACTTTGGGGTTTTCTTGTTTATACACAATTCCCAGTTTATATTCCAGCCTGATGACAAACTAAAATTCACATATTCTGGAGTTGGATGATCATCCTGCCTCCAGCTCTAATATTTTATGTCTATATTCTCTTTTTTCCCCCCAGGGTGCTATCCTACCCCAGCAAGTATTTATTTCTGTGGCCATAATATAACTGTGGCCATAAGTTTTCTAGCTCTTTTAGCTGTTTAGGAATTTACATGTTTTCCATTTTGGCTAGATCTTTTTAAATTCATATTTTATTAAACATTCATGTCTATAGTGGGAAGGTGGGGTACATGTATGAGATGTTCTATGATACTTAGCTCAACATCAAGTTTAAACTAATTCCTTCATGAGCAATTTTGACAAGTAGATTGGGTATAATATTTTACCGTATAGTTATTATTCAAGTCAAATATGTCTAGAAAATAATGTGTAGTGAGAATTTTTATTCCTTAAAATATCCAGTTATGTTATATGAATATGTTTTTATTTTAATTCTAGGTGTGAGATAAAAGGCTGCTTCACAGCAGGTGATTATGATTTGCCTCCTGCACTAGCAAGGGTGTGGTTTTTGCCTAGCTACAGATAGTTTATATTTGGAATTCTGGGAACTTTTGAGATGGTATAAATGCTAGAGGCCCATAAGGGGATGGAGGTGCTTTCTGAGGCTGCTGCTGCAACCTTGTTGCTGGTTGCTGCTTCTGTAGTGTCTCAAGTGGTCCTGAACAAAGAGAAGAAATTAGATATGCTGCCAGTGGAAACTGGACTTTCCCAGGGATCCAACGCTCCTAATCAGCACGAGCTAGACCTATACCCAGTGTCCCTTCTAACCTTTCCCTCCTACTTTGTGTTGGAGGGTTGGAAAGAATTAAGGTAGAACAAGGTTTGTAAGGGTGGTAGATATGAAAACCCAATAAAGTAAGCAAAGAAAGCACATCAACAATAATGGGCAGAGAGTAACCATAATCCTTGAGAAAATCCATGGACCGAAGAGTAAATATTAAGGGATGCAACAATAATTCTTTGTGATGGACAATGCTGTGAAAGGAAATAACAGAAGGGGTTAGAAGAAAAGGTAGAAAGTTGCCAGACTGTCAATGCTAATGTATGTCAAACATTTACATACATTATCACACACAGTGACTGACCCAACAGCCATCTCATTTAGAAGACTCAACCTCTGAAATACATGATTTGATTTAAAACTAACACAGTTTTAAAACTTGGGTTACCCTAAGAACATTGCTCTACCAGCCACACCCATACTTTATACCCTCTGTCTGACCCTTACCCAAAACTTGGGTAATCCTAGCTTTGAAATCCATATTTTAAGACATAGGGTTTAGATTGTTTTGAGATGGTAAAGCTAGACACCATGGAAGCCAAAACTGAGTAATATATTCTGTGATCAAAGACACCAGGGATCCTAGAAATGGTCTCCTGAGAGTCTCCTCGGAGTACTCAGAGTGAGTGGGAAAAGTAGCATTGATTTGAATGAGTACCTGAAAGTGTTTACAGCGACATCAAGAGAAATGGGTTCAGAGCTTCAAATGTTTATGAAGTATATATTCTAACTGTGACATGTATCCATTTTTATTTTTATTTATTGCTCGTACTTTGGATTTTGCTTTGTTTTGTTTTTGAGATAGTATCTGATGGATACCAGGCTGGCCTTGAACTCTCTCAGACGATTGCCTTGAACACCTAAGCCTCCCGCTCCTGCCTCCTGAGTGTAGTGATTACAGGTTTGCACCATCACAGTATCTTCTACTTTTCTGTTATTTATTTTTCTTTTACAACTTTTAGTATTCTTTTCGAAAAGACTCAAAATTGTGAACTCTACAGGTTTCTGTAACACCACTTCTGCTTCTGTCAGAGGAGAGCGGGTGCAGAGACTTGTGTATAGTGCAATCGAGGAGCTAAGCTAGAACACTTTGGGAAGAGAGGCAGAGGATATGAAGAGCCAGATCATAGCAGGTAGGTAGGAAACTAAGGGTTTACTTAAAAAAATAGACCACAGAAAGAATAAGCGGTATTCAGTGAGTAGCAGGTAGTGCAGTCCTGCTTTCATTTTTAGTCAGTGATAAAGAAATGACAATACCAATGTTACCAAAACATAGCCAAACTAGGAAGGGGCAGGTAGAGTTTGGTAGGTAAAGTATCCATCCATGGAAAATATGTGTTTTGGAATTTATGGATGCCGGTGTGCTAGAGCTGCAACTGGTCAACATCTGGATGAAATACCAAACCTTTGATGGCAACTGGTACTTTACTATAAAACACCAGTAATGTGCACCAAGAAGAAACTGTGATTGTGGTTAAGGTGGCATTCATCCCATGACGAAGTACACAATAAAAGAAAATTACCCAAAACAAATATAGGTAATGGGGGGGCAAGGGAACAAGAGTCTGAAGAACTTGGGGGTTGACCTAGAGAACACAACGCATGGAGCATGGGATTTGGTGTGAAGGAGTCACATGTTCTCCCTAAGCACCATTGCAATATGGAGTGGAGGAAGCCAGCTCTCGTCTGAATCTGAGCATCTAGCAGGAATAGGTGAACATCATGAAATCTGTAAGTGTTCTTATGTGGAAGCTGAAATGGCAAGATGGATCAGCTGTGTGGGTAAATGATCAAAACTTTATTGGGGCCTGGGGAGAGATGTCCTCCTTTTCAAAGGGTCAGACAGAGTGTGTAAAGTGTGGGCCTGGCTGGCAGATCAACGTTCTAAGGAGGTGGGTGTGCAGAGGACAGGTGTGGGTGAGTAGGGCACAGGTGTGGGTGAGCAGGGGGACAGGTGCAGCCTGATTAGTTATTTATTCAGGGCAAATCAGACTAGATATTGATTCTGCAAAACAGTGGAAGAACGCAAGACCTTTTGGACAATTCCAGTGTGTGTGTGTGTGTGTGTGTGTGTGTGTGTGTGTGTGTGTACAGTGTGTGCACATGCCAGAACAGTCACTCACCTTTCAGTCAGAGACTCTCACATCTCTAAGTTTGCAAAGTAACTGTTGGCTGACAAGTGAATCTGAGAGATCTGCATGTCTCTCTGTCTCCCTAGAGTTTAGATTGCAAGCACATTCTGTGAGCTGGTTGTTTTGTTTTGTTTCTGGACTTTGTGAATTGAACCCATGTCCTTGTGCTTGTGAAGCAGAAACTTTATACTATCTGAGCTATCTCCCTAACCTATTTTTGAAGCTTTTAATACTTTCTGCGTAGGCTGTTTGTGTGCTGACTAAGATTTTATGTCTCTACGCTAATAAAGGCTTCAATGACAGAAACTCAGCCTGTTGAAGTTGAACATGTGAGAGAGCTGTGCCATCAGAAGGTAAGATAGAATTACTCAGAAGCATATTATAGTATGCAATTAAAATGAAATGTTATGAGTAAACTAATCAGATCGAGTGAAGGTAGCTTATAGTGTGTTCTGGTCTAAGACTGCAGTGAAGAGGATGAAACCTATGAAGGAGGAAGAAGTACAAATACCAGTCTGAAAATTCAACCCTAATGTGCTTACTAATTAGCTTCTATTAAGCTAATTTGTCACAAAGAAAGACATGTTTCAGTGTTCATGTGATATGGAAAGCAATGTAAGTAGTAAGAGATATAGAGATACAGCAGTTAAGAAGCCACATGATGGGTAATGATATTGTTGATAGAAATTTCAGTTTAAGAAGCACATTCAGACTTAATTAATACATTAATTATGTGTGAGACAGAATAAGAGCAAGTGAGGAGGTGCACACTTTATAAAATACATGTCAAGGTCAAAGGGCAATTCACAGGAGTCAGAGCTCTGCTTCCTGCTTGTTGAAATACAGGCTCTTGTTACATTCGCTGTGCTGGTACACTCTGGACCAGATGGGTGAAGCACCTCCAGCTGCTTCTCCTGTCCTCAACAGTCACTTGGCTGACCGAGTGTTGGGATTCAATGTATATCCCCACATCTAACTTGTTATATGGGTTCTAGGGATCAATTTCATGTCACCAGCCTTGTGAGAGTAGGCATTTTCCTACTCAGCCATCTCCCTAACTTTTTGACACATCTCTATAAACTATGCATAGGGCTGCCTTGTCTGGCCTTAGTGGGAGAGGATGTACCTAATCCTGCAGAGACTTGATTAGCCAAAGTGTGTGGGGGGGGCGGATACCCAGAGGGGGCACCCTTTCAGAGGACAAGGGGAAGGAAATGGGGCAAGGGACACTGTGAGGGGTGCAGAGGGGACATCATTTGTCAGGTAAATAAATAGTAAAGAGATGTCACTGTATCCTTTGACATGAGCCAGGTAACTAAAACAAGGGCTTTTATTATGTGTGGCATATGACGAGCAGCAGAGAAGTATATAAGTCACTGCTCTAAAGCCACTTTTTCTTTAACATGGAGGGATTCTTTTCTGGTGGTTCTAGAGTCATATTTTTCTTACCTTTTAAAAATTGCTACTTAACTTTCCACCTAACATAGGTATGATTACTACTCTGGACAAACATAAAGAGACAGACTCAAGGACAGTGGAGATCCTGTTGAGATTCTGGCTCAAACTTCCTGACAGTGTGGCAGGAAAACAAAGGCAATAAAGCTTAGAGCCCTGGCTGAGGACTAAGGCAGAAACTCTTTCTCCAGAAATGATTTCTATAGCATTAAACTCTAAAACTCTGGTTCTCAACCTTCCTAATGCTGCGACCCTTTAATAGAGTTGCTCATGTTACAGTGACCCCCCAACCATAAGGTTACTGTCTTTCTACTTCATAACTGTAGTTCTGTTACTGTTAGAAATTTTGATGAAAAAAATCTGCATTTTCTTATGGTCTTAGGCCACTCTTATGAAAAGGTTGTTTGACACCACATGGGACACTACCCAATGGTTGAGAATTATTGTTCTAAGAAACTTTCAAATGAAGGTCTTTTAAAATGTATATTTAGCAACTCAGTAGATAATATTCTCAGTAAAATTTTACTCAAAACGTAAATGAGACATTTCTATAAGCAAAAATAGTCTCATAAACAATCAGGTGTATAATTTTTCAAGAAGTTGAGGTTATTGACTTCAGATATCTAAGCTATTTGGACACTGTATAATAACAAAATTAAGAATAGAAGGAAATATAACATTTAAAGTCTGTTTTTACTGTATTTCTTCTAAACATTTTTATTCTAGTCCTACAGAAATACATGAAAACATGAACCGGCAGGTGACAAAAATCTCTGTGCAAATCTAGACAACAAAAAGAGAGAAACAGTACTATATAGTAAACAGGGGGACCCTCATAAGAGTCAACCCTGTTGTCTTTAGAAAGGGTTGTTTTTATCAGTTTCTATTATTGCTCTTATTGAATTTAAGGCCATAGCCCTTCAGAGAAGCTGATTCATTTACTGGAACAACCAACTCTTGTTCTTAAAAGCAGTTGCTGAAGTAACTTAAGGGTCAAAGCCACACAGGAGAATCAATAACAATTTAACACACAATATTTTTTCCAGAGCTTAATTTAATGGCTGCTTAACTCAACAAGTTTTTATAGTCCTCTGAGAATATTGACTGTACACTGGATCAAAATTATTAGATTCATTTTTCATTAAAAATTCCATTTCTGTTTTTAATGCTTCTATTTTTTAATTCTTAAAATGCTCTGGTTTGAGTTTGGTGATAAGGACTTGGTGGAAAATGTGGAGAAAAGAATCTCTATGCAGACATTCTAATTCATGTGTTGGAAACACTATACTGCAGAGCATGTCACATTTTTTTTCTGCTAAAGCAATCAAAACTCACTGATTCTTGATAAATCTAATAAAATAAAATGCATATATTTGTGTGTATGTGTAATCTGATGTTTGTTGAATGTGTTCACTGGAATCAACTAAACCTATTTCAGTCTTCTAAAATCCACATTTACATCCAGATGTTGGCCAGAGACACTTCCTTTTGCACTATGTGGAAATTAGTGCATAGACTCATAGTTGGTGAAGGTACTGAGAATAAACAACTGTCAAGTGCTGTGCCCTTGATGGGATATCAATATCTCTCTCTCCAAGGTTAGAAGAACAATACAGAAGAGGTAGCTGAAACAGTGTAGTAAGGGATGGAGAATGGAAAAGAGTCCTGTGAAAGAGATCTTCTGTATATGACATGGCTGTTGAACTCAAAGCCTCAATGGGTACCAGCAAGAGATCCACACAAGATTAGGTTCATCGACATTCTATTATAGTCAGGGAAGTTATTCATTAGGCTCTGCCTCTTATTGCAGACCTATAGTCACACACTTCAATGGGTTAGGCTCTGGTAAGTTTCCATTGCTTAAATATATAATTGTTCAGCCAGCCACAGTTACATAGGTAACTCATATTAAACTCAAGAACAACAAAAATGCCATGAACATCAAACAGAAATGGATTTTGTATAGACAGGGTTAAAAAAGGAACATGAACACTAAGTTCCTCAATTATATGTGTTGTGGTAAAGCACAAAGTAGGACTATCACTTTGAATTTCATAAAATCAACAGGAAACACATAATCCAGCAGTTTTGAGTTTCTGTCTACCTGTAGGATTTTCTGGTGCCAGGAATCCCGAGTAAGTAGAACTAAGCTTGCTGACTGGTACAGAATCTCATACAAAATAAGCCTACACTTTACAGTTGCCTTTTACAAATGTATTCAAAATGCCTTGATTTCCTCATTGTCTTGATACATCTTAAAGAACAAGATGCAAATAAAAATATACTCATTCTGAAAATTACTCCATTTCTTTGTATCATTGTACAGAAAACATGACGACAGAAAAAAAGTATTTTGCTTTAATGTTTTGAATTTTTAAAACCCTGGTGGCTATCTTATGTATTTAAAAGTTAAGAGGGCATATTTAGTTTAGTTTAAATTACTCTGCACTAACCACACCCCCTCTTCCTCCTCTTGTCTTTTCTTTCATTTTTGTCATATAGGGATGACTTTAAAAAGGAACAAAATCCTATTAACAATTCCATATTAAAGAATGTATGTATGAAAGCGAATTTCAAGTGTGCCAATTGAAGAATCTGCTTCTTACTTCCACGGGAACATCCATATTAGGGAGGGTGTAGCAACAGAAAGAGCAGAATTGCCTATGTTACAATATGATTTTTATCTATATCTTTGATGTAGGTACAGAGGACCATCCAATTTCCATTTGGGCACTTCATGTCAGACAAGGGGTTGTATATCAATAAATCATAATGACCAGGGAATGGTACTCATTCCTCAGCAACAACAAATCAGATGTATCTTATATTTCTCTCTGTTACCTTTGAAATGCTATTTATATGATACACACTGAATAAATGAACAAATGAATAAATGGAAAATATTAAAAGTTAAATATCATGTCTTTGTGGCATGTTTAAGGTTAGATTGTAAAACTTACTTTGTATTAATCTACCTTTTTCTACTATACATCACAGAAATGTCTAGTGAATAGACATCTATGTCCAAGTGGGTTCATACCACTAATAAAATGACAATGATATTTTGAGTGATGCAATGTCTGAGATAAATTTTAGAAAACATAATTCAGTGATGATTTCTTAAAAAAATAATTACTGCAAACTACATACCATAAAAAATAATATAAATCTTATTGAAGGATGAAATCTCTAAATCTCATTAAAAGATAAAAAGCGTCAGATACTTGCAAAAATAATATTGATATATGATACTATCTTCATTTTTTATTAAAAGAAGATATGTGCAGTGTAGCCTAAATTATGCTTTGTTGCAAATGGAAATTTTGTTTGTGACCCTAGCCTGTTGGGGTTGAGCCATTTCTCCAGCCCAGCCACTGGAATTTTATATCAACTGTTAAGTGGCCTTAAATCTGATGTCAACATCAGGTCTTTGAGAAAAGATCAGCTTCATCCCTTATCTGCCTCCTGTTATAATAATTAGATAACCTACAACAGGGAAACTAGTTCACGTTCTTCCAGCAAGTCTCCTGTTCTCTCTTGCACTACATTGCATGTACTATCTAAACCTGGTCACTTAGTTCTACCATTTCTCTGCTTAAATTCAACATAGATATCCTAAGAACTACATATGCATTTGAAAGACTCTGCACTTGCTGAATAAATGCAGCACAGGAAACTCTTCTTAAGACAACAAATTCATACTATATGATAACATTTTTTTATGATGTATCCTTTGAAAGCTCATTTTGTGCCAGAAATGACTTGCAAGCATTTCTAGAAACACTATCTGTGCTAGCAGAGGTGAATTCTCCCAGAGCTCTGAAATGGGTTGATTGTGTTCTGCAGAGGGTTAGCTGAACCCAGGCAGGAGAGGCAACATACATAAACCAGATACCTGAAGACAGTAGAAGCAGAGGCCCCCAAAAGGTTCTCAATATATTCTCTACAATACAGGAAGACCATCTCCACTTTGGAGAACAATATGAAAATTGACAACGTGGGATTTCTTATACAAACATTCATTTTATAGAATTTTAACTCCATGAAATTCAAAGTATAAAGCTATATGTTGAAACCTCTCTCATCTTTAAGCAACGTCTACCCGTCACACTGAAGAAGCCAGGACAGATCACAGACACTAGTTATCTAGACTTTTATTTAGCCTTTTCACGTATGAGGAGAGAAAACAAATTGGTTAGAAAAGTTGGTTAAATAATTCTAAAGCAGGAGTTGTAACACAGGGGTAAAGCATTTGCTTGCCTGGTAGTGTGCAGAGCCCTAGGTTAGAGATTCAGTAACTACAGAAAGGAATAAATCTTCTAGCATACGTGTAAGCACACACATGTATCATTTGGAATGTGAAAAACATCAAGTGTGTATTGTCAACGTTTGTTGGATTTATGTAGCTACAACAACAGTAAAAATCATAATATTTTCATTTCCAGTTTGTACCTCAAAGTAGTCAATGTCAGGTAAACTTATCTTCTACAAAGCACAACAGAATAGGAAGGTACACAACCTCCATAAGGTTAATACACCTAGGGCAACAGGTGCTTAGTTTTCACCCAATGACTTTCAATTTCCGTCCTAGTTTTCAAGGCTTACTAGTAGTTAGACAGCAGATAGGCCCATTTCCTTACATTCATAAGATAGCCATTCTCACATGCAGAAGCAGCAACTGCACCTATAGTTCAAGACTCCTTAGCCTCACATTCACATCAGTAGTGACAGAAAGAAAACAAACACGGATGACATGTGACAGTTGGCTTCTCCCTGATTTTCTCTCATAGTATCCTTATCGTCTATGAAATGTTATCACATGGTTCTGTGAGCACTGGTCTCCCAAGAGAGTCCTTATTGTATAAACAAAGGGAATAAATGCTTGGGGAAGATGAAAAAGAAAGGGGGGGGGATAAACACAAGCAAATGAAACCCCCTTTGACCTGACGTTATGGAAAAATAAACATAAAGACACTAAGATGGAAACAAAATAGTGTCATGGTTTACATGTGGGGTTTGGATGGAATCTAGGGCTGTGTTCAATTTATAACTCACCATCTCAAAACCACTTCTTTTCATCCGCCTGCAGGACTTGAGGTAAGTACGGATACGTTTTCTGGCACGCTCTTGATACTCAGGGAATTGTCGCCTGCATGAGTCAATGATAGCCTGGATCTTTTCTTTGGGCTGCTTAGAGATTGGGACCATTCGGTCCAAGTTTTCATCTACAAACAGCCTGACAAACATCTGTTGGCAAGAGGGAGACAGAGGAGAAGGGTTTGGAGGACTGCTCTCTTCTGTTCCTAGCTTCCTCTCTTGATTACCAAGAGGACAATACTTCTTTGTTCTGGTTTATGCACTGGAGAATTTTGCAAATGGAAAGCCAGAAAATTTAAGCAAACACTCTTTTTAATGATTTTCTAAATGGTTGAATTAAGTATATATATATAGAGAGAGAGAGAAAGAGAGAGAGAGAAAAGAGAGAACAAGAGAAAGAGAGAGGTAGAAGGATAGGAAGAGAGAGAGGAAAGCAGACAAACAGACAAGAATGGGAAAATCAGAAAATAACAGGAGAACCAGGCCAGCTGAGCACTCATTACATTCGCTTTTAGTGATAAATGGGACTGAGACATAGCCACATTGCACAGTGGACTCATCTCTGAGAACAAACAGTTGGCTATTTTGTCATGCACAACTAAGAAAGCAAAGGAAATCACTGATGACAGACAGGCATAACCATCAGAGGACTAAGCTGAGCCCCTTCAACCTAAGCAGACATGCATACTCACACAATACAATTCCAGTCCTCAGCACCCATTTGGCTTTAAAATTCTAAACAAAACACAGCAATTCTGGTGTCTGCTTGGCAAAGAGTGTTTCATGTATTTTTTAAAATCCTTCTGAAAATTAAACAAACATGGTTCTATAATATTCACACTGACCGACAAGCAACAGCACAATTGTGAAGTGGTCAAAACATAGCCACACAATGTGGGGGGGACTCACATTGAAAGCTTTCAGCCTCTCAGCTTCAACGCCATCTGTCTCGGTCACCTTCTCAGAATCCTCATGCTCGTCATGTTCATCTTCATCTTCATCTCCCCTGTTGAGTGACAGATCCTCTGCGCCTCGATCAACACTCTCATTTTTGCCAGAGTCATAGCTGGAGTAGCTGTGTGCTGGAGACTGAAAAGACAGGGTGACATTGATTGTCCCTTTTTAAGCCTCTGTCCAAAGTGTCATTTTTATACTTTAGTTTTTATTCCAACGGTTTCTCAAAAATCATGGTTATTACTTGGTAACTCTAGATTGGTGGCATTTTACATTTTTGATCCAAGTTAATTCGGATAGATTTAGAATTCATTTCCTAGATCACACCAATAACATTTCAAGAATATATATAGCTGTATAGAACAGTTCCATTTCTGCAGAAAAAAAGTTTTATTGAACTTAGCACTTCAAGAGTAATTACTGTTTCTACTCAATATTTATATTAATAAAAGGAGCTGTCTGTAGTTAATTGACAAGGGAAGTATTGACTCATACTGTTGGAGGTAGATATGACTTCAGAGTGTAGCCAGTCTGCCTTTATTAATTTTCTTTGAACACACTGGAACTGAAGAATAAGGATATTTAATTAATTTGCCCAGCAAAGATTATACAAATATTCCTGAGAATTAGGGGTATTAATTATTTGATACTTTAAATTATACTTATAAGTTATCTGTAAGATCATCTTAAAATGGCATCTGGCTTGAACATAATAAAAATATGTGAGGCTTCTTCCTAACTGGTACATTAATTGTGTCTATATGTTAGCATGTATTAAGGACAGGGTAAATTTAAAGCCAGATGATTAGCTAGATGCATTGCATATTTCAACATAAATAATTGATAATCTGAAAAATTAAATATTTAAAATTCATTCTCACATATTAACAATTGATGACCTCTGTGGAGAAGTATTGGTTTGTTAGAGCACACTTGTACCCATATATAAATGATATTACTCTACACCAAGTAAATTGATTTAGAGTATATGTAAATGGAGATATTTAATTTTTATATATACTTACATATTTTGTTTTAGGATCTAGTGACTAATTTGAGAGTTTGTTTAGGAGTCCTGGCCTGGATGAATATCTGAGTGTATGAGGTAATAAAGAGCTCAATCAGACACTAAATAGCTCGACAACAGATTATATTTTATGGTCCCACTAATACCAACAGTTACCAAAGGCTATTGAATTACTAAACAAAATGTAAGAGGTTTTACCAATGACCTTTCTGTGTTGTTTTTATTATTGGCACAAAGATTTTCAGAGATATCATAAAACGAACAGTAAAATTTTCCAATACATGACAAAGAGAAGAAATCAGTGCTTATAACTAGTCTACTGGTTGCCTTTGTGCTTACAGCTGCCCAATGAGCACCTTCCATCATCCCAATACTTCACACAAAGAAACAAATTTTAAACAACTAAACAAACTTGTATCATCAAGACAATGGAAAGTGTTTGTTTAAATTCAGCTCTGCCTGAAGCAAAAGGCTAGAGAAAAGGTTTACCCCTCAATGCATATCCTCTACTCTATCTTTTCCCCCTTCTTTCTCTCTCTTAAGCAATAACAAAAAGTACTTTTATTTTATCTATCATACATATTAATATTAAAACCAAACAACAAAAAGTTCATTCAGCAATCCTCTTCTTCCAAAAGAAACTCAGTATATTATTTCCATTTTCTTCTACAATAGTCTGATTTAGAAATTCTTAGTAAGAAGCAGTTACCTGCTATACAACTTCCACATACAAGGTGTATTTAAGTTATTAAATAATTCATTGTTGCTTCATCCACTTCTTTGTTTCAACTGAATACAGAAAAGGGATGGCATTATCTCCATTCGAAACCAACTACATTTTGTTCCTAAGGCACTGGTATTGAAGTGGTTTGCAACAAGTCTATTGTTCAACTTTTAGGTGATCATATTTTTGAGTGAAATATATTTTTAAGAATAAAATACATTTAAGAGAATCAATAATTACTGAACAAGTATTTGACATAAGATGATGCAATAGAAAAAAGTCACAATTTTTTGTTTGAATTGCCCAAATACCTATGTGAATAATTTCTTCTTTCAGCAAACCTTTGACAAGCATCTGTTTAATAATAATGAGTTTTGATTTTTGTCTCAGGCATCAGTCTAAGCCTTACACTTATGACTTAAATGAAGGCTGGGTGAAATAATTAAGTTTCTCAATGGTCATAAATATCAAGTGAAGTAAAAATCTGAATCCAAGCAGTTTCACTTTGAATTGGTTATCTTAAGTATATCTTAACTACAAGGTGTGTGTGTGTGTGTATGTGTGTGTAAAATGGCTACTTATTGTTACAGTGTGAAGGGAATCAACTAATGACGCAGTGTGTTTCTCATTGCCAACTTATAAGAGAATACCTCTCATATGTGACAGTAAGCCCACTCCATCTTTTAATGTATAATTATAAATCCACTTTAAGATATTAAAGTATACATACCATCAAAAAAATCTGAGACATGGTATGTATGATGTGTTTTGTGTAGGTTGGAGGTGCATAATGGTCTACATTCAAGTGATGCATGGGACTTCACATGCTGCTCTAGTACCGATATGACTAAATTGTGCAGGAGAACTAGCATTAACACATTTATATATGGCTATTATGGTGGCTTAATTTGTACTGGAAAAATGGTTTGGCAGGTAGGAGTTCCTGTTGTCAGGCCTGATGACCTGAGCTTTAGTTCCACAGCCTACATTTTGGCAGAATAGAGCAAGCCTCCTCATGTTGCCTTCTAATTTCCATATGCACACTATGACACATGCATGTATACACACACATACTCGCATACATATACATAGAAACATACACAGTGAAGATAAATAAAAAATTAAAGCTCAAATCTATAAAAAAAGGACTGAATGCGTAGGGATGGTCATAAAAATGCTGCATAATCCCAATATGTCTGAAGGTTAATTTCATGTGTCATGTGCATAACAAATTGGTTGAGTATTTTATTAAGCATGATCCACATGTATATCTATCAAGAGGTTTATGTATGAGAATAATATTTGAATTGTTGGTCTCAACAATGTGGATTTTCATCCTCAGAGTAGATGGGCAATATCCAGTGCTTTAGGGGACACAATGGACAAACAGGGAAAGAAGCATAATCCTACACACTATGTCTGACAGCTTGAGTAGAGGCAAAATGAGACTTATTCCATGGGTTTAGCAGCTTTTAAACTCACACTTAACACTAGAAATTGCTTTCTTAGTTGTGTGGCTTTCAGAGGAGGGAATATAGACCTTCTTGGTTCCCAAAATTAATTGACTCATATATCTGCCTATCATCCTGCATATCTCTCCTCTCTCTCTCTCCCTCTCCCCTCTCCCTCCTCTCTCTCCCTCTCCTTCTCCCTCTTTCCCTCTCCCTCTATCTCATTCTTCTTTCCCTCTTTCACCCTCTCTTTTCCCCTCTCCTCTCTCTCTCCCTCTCTCTCTTCTCCTCCCTCTCTCCACCTTTCTTTCTCTCCTCCCTCTCCCCCTCCCCCTCTCTCCCTTTCCCCCTCTCACCCACCTCTCTCATCTATTCCATTTCCATTTTTCTAATCTTACTGATTTTGTTTCTTTTTAGAACTCTAATAAGATGTGTTGTCAACATTATTAATGGTTCAGCTATGGCTCTGCAAATTGTCAAAAGCAATAGAAAAGTCCAGTCCATTCAGGAACTAAGTAAAGAGATTTCAGAACCAAGGATCATGGAGTTGGAGAGTGGAGAGAATGCTTGGTTCTAGAATCAGAATGAGTTGCACAAGCAGCAAAAGAGACATGCAAATAGTAATCAAGGCAATTTTACAAACACATATCCTGGTGTCTGAGACTGCCATACACTCTGTGTCAGCTCTTACTTATTTCTGATCTCATAACTTTGCCTTTTTGAAAGAGTCTCTATTCCAATAGATGAAACACTTGAGATCCAAACCTCCCTTTTAAAGGCATATATTTTTATCTTAGTGTTTATATTAATAGAGCTGAGCTTGGAAGTAGGCAGAATCCAGCAGAGCTTCAGGGCCAGAAGAAATCTTTGTAACACTTGTGGATCAAGTTCAACTGTGCCTCAAATTAAGCCCTAGACCGGTGGTTCTCAATTTCAGTGCTGCGATCCCTCTGAGGGTTGAATGACATTTTCACAGTGGTTGCATATCAGATATCCTGCATATCAGATATTTATATTACAATTGATTGATAATGGTAGTAAATTTAGTTATGAAGCAGCAACAAAATAATTTTATGGTTCGGGGTCACCACAATATAAAATATTAAAGGGTCACAGCATTAGGAAGGTTGAGTCCTCCTCATCCTTTTTTTGGCCTGTGAATCCTTAGCCTGTTCTTCCTTCAACTGGGGTCAGGAGCCTATTGATATCAACAATAAGATCAGAGTGTGGCATGAATGCACTCAAGTAGGCCTTCACATAATCCATAGGGAACAAATCTGTGGGCCCACAAAAGTCCTCAGGGTTCTTGTCCATCCACATGTGCAGGAAGCCACTGAGAGTGTTCTTTACTTGTGCATCCTCTTCATAAGGGCTGAAGAATGCATAACTCATGAGCTCTAGGGTCTTTACATGTAGGGGTGTGACAAAACTTCGATATTTGGAAAGAAAGGCAGGGGAAAAGAAAGGGTCCTCTTCCTGCAGAGAAGGCACCAGCCTGCTCACCAGTTTAATCACAGCCTCTACACTGAGGTATGGCTCTTCTGTGGGGCAGAAGCGTTCTCTCCCTGGTCTGTGCAGTCCTGGTCTTGGCTACCGTTAGCTAAGATTTTTCCCTTTCAGGAAAATGGCCACAGGCGTTGAAGGCAAGAGTGAATCCTGTGCCTCCAGACACCACCATAGCCTTCCCTATTGTCTTTCTTGAGGCCTGAGCCTCGAGTAGTCCGAGTAGTCCGAATACAGCAAGAGAACATCTTACTCTCTCTAGTGTCTCTGACAAGTGAGCCTGAAAGCTTTGCTCTAACCAGTGGGTTGCCTGGGTACCAAGCTTCTTCATTGTTAGGTCATTGTCAAGAGGGTGAGTCTGTCTCTTTTTCAGCAGGACTTTCTTAAAGGGCTCCTTGATCCCCTCCTATTTCCCAGGTGCAGAAATCAACACAGGTATACATGTGTTTCCCATTCTACTACTCCCAGAGATTTCTGGATATAGGCATAACCTCAGCTTTGCAACTTGGGTCCCTACTGTTGAACTGTATCTGTAACCCTAACCATAAACTCAGCCCTAATTAGCCCAATCTACCATAAACCCTAGCCATGTCTCCTTGCTTTTATGTTTGTATGTGTTCTATGTGGAATGAGAGCACATGCATACCTGTGACAGCCACCAGCCCCACAATGTCAGTGTTCCTGCATAGGAATTGTCTTTCCCAGAATCATTTTCCACCGCCGTGATCATTTTAGGTATTAATCCTAGAGGTTTACAGCTTTCTGTAAACATCTGGCTCAGCCACATCCACCAGTTTAAAAGATGGAACTTGGCACCCTAGGACTCTTTCAGGGGGAATTCATCCTACATTGCTGCTTCTTTAATTTCCTGCTTGAGTCCTTGTCCTGACTCTCTCCAGTAATGGAGTGTGACTTGTCACCTGCAAGAAAACTTTCTCTTCCCGTAGCAGCATTTAGTTCTCGTGCTTGTCACAGCAACAGAATGAAACTTAAACACTGAACATTACACTTTCTCTGTCCCTATCCTGTGTTATGTGGCAGCCAACCTCTTCTCTAGCTGCTCATCTCCCTCACTCCCTGGTATCCTATCTCTTCCTCTACACTCTGTGCTTTATTTTTTCCTGCTGTTCCCAGTGGCAAATCACTCACTTTAATGGGAGCATTAAGCTTTAAAAATGGACACTTTTTTTGCAGTTTGAATTATTAGCAATATTATATTACCTAATATAATAAAAGATAGGTTTAATAAGTTTGAAAGGTTTCTCCTTAACTATATGAAGGATAATATGTTTTAAGTGGCACTGTGCAAGATTTGAAAAATGTTATAATGTGCTTGCCTGAATCAAATAATTCAGTAAATTCAGCTTTTCTACATATGGTACAAAGCATGAAGTCTTGGCTGTCTGCATTACACACTTGAAGTGGGGAAGGAAGTAGAGCACCAGGCACTTGAGATCAAGCCCAAGCCTCTAGACTTGAAGACGTTGAGTGGCCTTAAAGCTTGAAGAACTATGTGGCCTGATGACAGCAAACCAAATCTCTGATAGCTCAGAATACTATTTTGGAATATGAATTCTTGCCTCTCTTTGTGGAGGATCTATCAGGTATGGGGAATCATGAAATTCACTATATTCTGAGATCTCATATTCTGTTGGTTTCAGTGTTGAAACCATGAACCCCAACAAAACCTACTGTATACATTAACCCTCATTTTCCTTCAGACCAGATCAAGACAAACATTATCCCCTCTGTCTTTCTTTCTTTACAGCACCTAAGATATATTTTCCTCATATTGTTATTTGCATTTGTTGGTACTTTCTTTCCTTTTACAGAACTATTCCATTTCGCACAATGAGGATATAAGGAAACTGGACTGGCCTCATGGACAGATGCAGTAAAAATCACTACAAGTCCCCAAATAACTCAAAAATATGACAACCATTTGCTTTATAAGACTTCAGTTTCACAAACTGTGTTACTACTTCAGAGATAAATATAAAAAGTTTAGATAAAATATAAAAGTCGAAATTTATTAAGAAATAAAATTCAAGAAAATACACATAGTGTTTTTTTCTCAAAATAAAGATGTTTGTTTAAGTGGGTAACGGAAGATCATAGCTTTAGGTAGAGTCTGTTGTTTTGCCACATGTATTGCTACAGTCAGAAAAGACTTTCCAAGCACACATTTGCACTTCGCTTTGGCAAGATACCTGCTCTCATAGTGTCGCTAGGACTGGACTTTGAAACATGCCCATTGTGTTGTTTATCTCTTTGCTCCCACTATAGCAAAAGCCCAGAGCAAGGAGGACAACAATGCCCTTGTGCTTGGGATGAGATATGACTACATCTGCATTATCTTATACACAACCAAAGAAAAAACTGAGAAATCAAGAAATGTCTATATAAGGAAGAATATTAGAATTAAGTACCAGATGCCTACAGTCCCATGATGTGCCATACATAACTCTGATAGAGCATTGATCATTATGCAAATCAACAATGTGACTGCTGTAGTTTGCTCTATGTTGCTGTGAATATTACTATGATTCAAAGCAGCCTGAGAAGAAAGGGTCTATGTGGCCTTCAGGTTAAAGTCTATCTCCAGGGATGCCAAGACAGGAGGCTTAAGGTAAAAATCTGGAGACAGAAATAAGATTCAGACCATGGAGGATATTACTTACTGGCTTTCTCAGCCTACATTCTTATACAGCACAGGGCCACCTGTCTTGGCATAACATAGTCTACAGTGGGCACTACTACATCAAGGACTAAACAACAACAACAACAAAATTCCTCAAAGACATTCCCAAAGGGTTAATCAGATGGGGCAAATCTTTAGTTCAGGTTCTGTCTTACATGTGTGTCAAAGTGACAAAAACCTAGCTATGACAGTGGTTCCAGGAGCCATGAAAAAGAAGCTAAAACTAGCAGGTGATCTTCATGAGGTGGATTAAAATCTATGATGGATTTGCTCCTTCAGGCAAGGTTGAGGAGAATATCATTTTAGGAAATATTCCTGCTATTAATATGCTTTTCCTGTTATTATTAAATATATTGAACCATCACTAGGTATTAGCCCATCATTTTGAGCTGATTTCTGCAGAACAATGAAGATGTACTGTCTGGTAGTGATGCTATATAGAAAAATAGATGACGTATTAATAATTCTTAATGATGATCCTACAAGAATTCCTAAAATTACATTAGTAATTATCAAGCTCTTTTATAATAAGACCGCTATTAAGTCCTCTCTGATAATCAGAACTGTAATGAGAACTCTGTCAGTCTTCACGTGTCACCTGTTAATTGTTTCTGAGGTAGCAAGCAGGCATCTGCAACTAGGAACACATTATGTGTAAACTTGTGGTGAACTTTTTACCATGTGATCATGTAGTCTGAACAATGAGTAAGTGCTGAGGAAAAAGAGAGAAGGAAAATGTTTTAAAGCAGAACTGAACACAAGAAGAACGTAGAAGTAAAGGCACAGCATTGAGAGTAAGTGTATTATTGTGACATCAGAGCAGGTGGAAAGAATGACATTGGAAGAGAGTAGAGATGACGCTTTAGAGAGAACTTTTTGGAAAGTAACTTTTGTAGAAACTTTTTGGTGAATCAAGAAACTTAGAAATAAAGGCTAAAATCACTTTTCAATGTGTCCCTTTTTCTTCCTGCAACTGGAACTATCTGGCTGGGAGTAAAAGCTCTGTAGTTCCCGAGGAGATAAAACTTAACCCACCACTGATTTATGATGAGGTGCTGAACAGTTCTTGCCTCAGAGGGACTCAGGCAGGTCAGTTACAGTAGCAAAGTGACTTAGACTTAAAATAGGTGAATGCTTTATTATCAAACAGCAACCCTAAATATCTAAGTATCTCTCTCCAAGTGTTACCCCCACCAACTCTCTTCCCCCTCTGCTGCCTCAAGAAGAACCAACAAGAAAGAACAGCTGGGGATGACCCCAGCACAGTAACTCTTTCCACACAGATAAGGAGTTAAGGCAGAACAAAGTCATTTACACACCATGCCTCTTCCATCATTATATCCTTGAACAATACCCAGCACACAGTACAAGTATGGAAAATGCTAACCCAGCAAGTAATTACTTTTACTTTGGACTGATGCAGACAATTGAAGTTCATGTTTCAATATGGTTTAAAAGCTATCAGTATGGATCTAAAAGTAAAGCAATTATTACATAATCACCTTAAAGTCTCAGAATCACTAAAAGTCACTCAAATATCACTGGAAGATGTGAACCATTGGCTAAAACACCCAACAATATTGAAAAAACTAGGTATACCAAGCAACTAATTATTCAATAAAGTAAACACATAACCTCAATTGAGAAACACTGGTTTTCAAAGTGTTCCTGTTGGACTAGCTGCAGCAGCATCATAGGAAAACTGTGAGATACACAATTGCTCAACTCCCACCTTAGGAAACGACTGAAGTACATAAGATGCAGCTGAGCTTTACAGTGTGTGTTTAAACATGACTGCTACAGGCATCTGAAGAGCATGCCAGTTCCAGAATCATTCATCTAAAGCTACTTTCCCCTTGCAGAAATCATGGCTACTGGTGGAATGAGTTAAATAAAACAAGAGAAAGCACACAGAGAGAAATCAAAGATAAAAGACACTGTGTAGCACTGTTCTAGAAAGGTAGAAATGGGAGATGTTAGAGAATGAAATTGAAGATGGTGTAGAGGTAGCAGAGCAGATGCTCAGGCTTGTTTCATGAATCAGTTAAGTTCAATCCAGAAATGACATCAATTTTTTGAGAAAATGAGAGTATTTTATTATGAATGAGATACTAGATCAAAAGCAAACCATTAGTTTTGGAAGCTGTAAAGCCTTAATGTTTGCATAAGAAAACATGTATAAATATCTGTATTTGTTAGTGGTTCAGGTAGAAGTATTGAGGGGTGAGATGTAATGGGTGTCTGCATTTTGGTTTTAAGATTCCACAGAAATACTAGAAAAAAAGATGAAGTAAACAAATATGAGGTGTTATAATCACCATTTTTGAGTTTGGGGCTGTTGTGTTTTTATAAGGATAAAGAGAGACAGAATATGTTTGTATGTGTAATCAGGTATGGGGGAAGGGGATACGTCCATGGGCCCATGCTGTGGTATCCCTTCCCCCTAAAGAACCAGCCACATGAAGATGTAGTGTAGCAGGATATTTTCCCACTACATTTGTAATAAAGCTCGGCGATTGGGCTGTATGAGAGGTAGGCGGAATGAGGAGTGGGGAGGAGAGGAGAGATGTAGGAGCCATGGAGAACCACACATGGGTCTAGGACTGTCCTGGGTAACGATTTATATCTTAAGGGTTGATATTGGGAAACAACTATAATTCTGTGGGCCAATTGTTAATTGAGCATTTATAAATATATATATAAAGCCTTTGGATAATAATTAAGCTTTAGAGTTCCATTTCTACTGGGTACCGTGTGGATGTTGGGTATTGTCTGGGGTTCAGCCAAGCTTTGTGGGCACAGAGTGGTAGATTGGCAGAACCATGTCCCACACTGGTGTCTCATGGGTGCCAGGGCCAGTGCTTCTGGCCAGTGAGGTTTTATGGTTTGAATATTTACCCGAAACAATATAGTATAGAATAGAGTTTATTCAAGGTATGTGGAGGAGTGTTAAGGTAGTAAAGACAGAGGAGAGAGAGAGAGAAAGAGAGAGAGAGAGAGAGAGAGAGAGAGAGAGAGAGAGAGACTGAGAGAGAGGGGAAGGGAGGGGAGAGGAGGGGAGAGGAGGGGAGAGGAAGGGAGAGCAGAGAAGAGGAGAAGAGGAGAAGAGGAGAGGAGAAGTAGAGGCCAGCCATGAACATGTCAAGGAGGGTGGGAGGGAAGGAGGGGAATGTGGAGAGAGGGGGGAAGGAGCAGAAGCAGGAAGGCAAGAGCATTTCTCTACTTTTTTTCTCAGCCTGTTTATCCTTTGAGGAAGGCTATTGATTTGTTTGAATTAATTTCATATCCAGTTACTTTGCTGAAATTGTTTATAAGGTTTAGGAGTTCTCTGGTGGAAGTTTTGGGGTCTCTTAAATATACTATCTTATCATCTGCAAATAGTGATATTTTGACTTCTTCCTTTCCTATTTGTATTCCTTTGACTTCCTTTTGTTGCCTAATTGCTCTGGTTAAGACTTCCAGTACTATATTGAATAGGTAGGGAGAGAGTGGGCAGCTTTGTCTAGTTCTGATTTTAGTGGGATTGTTTCAGGTATATTGGTTGCAATATATTGCTTTTATTATGTTTAGGTTAGTCATCAGAAAAATGCAAATCAAAACAACCCTGAGATTTCACCTCACATCAGTCAGAATGGCTAAAATCAAAAACTCAGGTGACAGCTGATGAAGGCGAGGATGTGGATAAAAAGGAACACTCCTCCATTGTTGGTGGGATTGTAAGCTGGTACAACCACTCTGGAAGTCAGTCTGGAGGTTCCTCAAAAAATTGGACATAGCATTACCTGAGCACCCATATATACCACTCCTGGGCATATACCCAAAAGATGCTCCAACATATGACAAGGACATATGCCCCACTATGTTCATAGCATCCTTATTTATAATAGCCAGAAGCTGGAAAGAACCTAGATGTCCTTCAACAGAGGAATGGATACAGAAAAATGTGGTACATTTATAAAATGGAGTATTAGCCATAAAACAATGAATTCATGAAATTCTTAGGCAAATGGATGGAACTAGAAAATATTATCCTATGTGAGATAACCCAGTCACAAAAGAACACACATTGTATGCACTCACTGATAAGTGGATATTAGCCCAAAAGTTCGGAATACCCAAGATCCAACTTACAGACCACATGAAGCTCATGAAGACCAAAGTTTGTGTGCTTTGGTCCTTCTTAGAAGGAGTAACAAAATACTCATGGGAGCAAATATGGAGACAGAGTGTGGAACAGAAACTGAAGGAGGGGCCATCCGGAGACTGCCCCACCTGGGTATCTATCCTATGTGTAGTCACCAAAGGCAGAAGCTGTTGTGGATGCCAGGAAATGCATGATGACAGGAGCCTGATATAGCTGTCTTCTTAGAGCTTATTCATATATGTCTGCCAGAGCCTGACATATACGGAGGTAGATGGTTGCAGCTAAACATTGAACTGATCAAGGGGTTCTCAGTGGTGAAGTTAGAGAGAAGACTGGAGGAGCTGAAGGGATTTGCTGCCTCATGGGGAGAGCAACAATACCAACCAACCAGAGCTCCCAGAGTCTAAGCCACTAGCCTGGGAGCACAAAGGGAGGGATCCATGGCTTCAGCTGTATATGTTGGGGATGATGTTGTCAGGCATAGTTAGGAGCTGAGATCCTTGGTCCTGTGAAGGCTGGATGCCCCAGTGTGGGGGAATTCAAGGGTATGGAGGTGGGAGTGGGGGAGTGGATGGGGGTACACCCTTATAGAAGCAGGAGGAGGGGGAATGGGATGGGGGCTTCATGGGGTGGGGGGAATGGAGAAAGCAAATAACATCTGAAATGTAAATAAATAAAATATCCATTCATTTTTTTAAAAAAATTAAATAAAAGAAGACAAGAGCAAGAGAGAGAAGAGGGGACTAGCAGCCCCTTTTATAGTGAGTTAGGCATACCTGGATGTTGCCAGGTAACTGTGGAGAGGAGCTTAGACAAAATGCTAACAGGAGTTCCTTGTGTTATTGTTCCCATTTAAGATTTTAAAAATATTTTTTATTTTGTGAATTGTATGTTTAGCTCTTGAATTAGTACTCATGGCAATTGCTCATTCCACCTTTGAGAGAGAGATGCTCCTGTTTCTAACTTCATAGGATGGAATGGACCCACGGCTCTGAGACTGGGGCTGTGAGAAGTTCTACAGTTAGAGAGGGAGGTTTGAAACATTAAATCCAAAATGTCACAAAACAACTCAGGACAACATTTAAAACACTTATGAGTGCAATTAACATTCCAAATACACCTGGAATAGTTTACAAATCCACTTGCTCCCTAACCCAACTCTGCTAACGCATTTGTCTTCCATATTTCTTAGCCATGTGCCTTTTGCTCCTTTGTGGGACAGATTTTTTTTTTGGTGGGGGGTGGTATTTTTTTTCAAGACAGGGTTTCTCTGTGTAGTCCTGGCTGTCCTGGAACTCACTCTGTAGACCAGGCTGGCCTCGAACTCAGAAATCTGCCTGCCTCTGCCTCCCAAGTGTTGGGATTAAAGGCATGCACCACCACTGCCCGGCTCATGGGATAGATTTTTAATAAAGTTTATGGAGAAATAGAAGATGATTCAGTCTCACTCCTGTGCGAGGAAAATGTCATTCACTGAGAATAGTTTTGATTTTTTTCAGTGTTTTATTGAAAGACTAGGTAAGTTGCTTGTTGCTGCCAGCTTAGGGAATCTTCATGTCTTAGCCATTAAGTGTTTGGACAGTTTTTTTTTCTTATTTTAAATTGCAAAAACCACAACTCAAGACATCATTTAAAGGATTAGGAGTGCAATTAATATTTAAAATTTACCTGGAATAATTTACAAAGTCTAAATTAGCATTTATAAATTCACAAAGATTTTATGAGTTTTATTTCAATTTTGATATCTACTTTCTGCCTAATCCAAAATTCATTTTAAGGCATATCCTAGTATGATGCTACAATCAAACCTTCATTAATTGTGATTTCTTAACCCTAAGAAAACACTTTCTTGTTTGATCCATGGTCTTTATAACTAGACACTTTTATATCAGAATGATATTCTTTAATTCCAGTTTTTCTATCATTATTGATTTTAAACATACCTTAACATTATAATATGCTCTCAACCATATATTGTACAAAGAAACACATGATATGTAGAAAGCCAAATTTCTAAATTAGAAATCTTTATTTTCTTATTTGACAGATGGTCAAAGTTAGAGTTTTAAACTACAAAAATCCAGATCCATCTTGTTGACCTTCTTCAAAACAATAATAAAAATACCACAGAAAATATTAAATTAACAGGTCAATAGCTGATAATAATTTGATATTTTTCTTTATTTTTCCATATGTGGAATTAATTTTTGCATTATAATTTTGATGAAACTCTGCAGGCAATACTCCATCAAGATTCTGAAAACAAAATTTCTAGTTTTTCATAAAACAGGCTGGTTGAATGAAGTTAGTCCATCCTTAATAAGGAGATACCATATGTTCTTGGGACTCTTTTCCTCTTACTGTGTTGCTTTATCCAGCTTCTATGTGAGGGCTTTTGCCTTGTACAAGCCATATTTAAACTGATCACAATAACAATGCAATTTTATTTGTATCTGCTTTTATGTATTTTTTGTATATTTTGTATTTTATGTATTTTTTGTATTTTATGTATTTTTTTATGTATTGTTTTGCTGTTGTCTCCTGGAGGCCTGCTTTTTCCTAAAGAAGAATTGGAGGGGGAATAGATCTGGGAGAAGGGAAGTCATCAAATCTGGGAGGAGTGAAGGGAAAGGAAACTGTGGTTAAAAAGTATTGTATGAGAGAAAATCTATTTTAAATAAAGAGGGCATGATAAATACTTATCAAGACAAAAACAATATAACTCTGATATTTACAGTTGGTCCACTGGTCCAATATGTAGTCTTTTAGTTATTGTTGATTTTATTTCCTCCTGTTCTCTGCTTTACTATTAGAGTCTTGAATCTCATGATCTTCTTTAGGGTTTTTAGCTTTTCATAACTTGTCTATTAAAAATTTATACGTTTTAAGATTGAAAATTTGAAGCTTACTCCAGTTTGTACTTTCTGGGTTTGGTTTCCTAAAATCTATTTCTTCCCTAAGTGTGTGAATAGAACAACCTATAACTCTGAAGAAATATGTGATTATTTTGAAGTTAAAGACTCTATTTCAAAATTGCATGTGAATTATTTTGCACTCTACCAACTGTCATCTTTCTATTCTATAGAGAGTTATTGATGAATCTATATAAATGTTTTCTTCTTAGAGGACCAATGCTGCAACGTCTTATCATTGAATCAGTGGCAATTTTGTGTGCCATTTGTTTGGGAATTTCCAGGTATCAGATGGGAAGACTCTCTGATGTAGTTTCCTAACAAAGCGATATGGACAACAAATAGTAAATAGATGCCTTAGCTACTTTCAGACCAGTTATATGTCTATGTCCTGTAAACACAAACATTAAGATAAAATCTTTAAGAGATTTCAAACAACATAGATAGATAGATAGATAGATAGATAGATAGATAGATAGATAGATAGACAGACAGACAGACAGAGGCTTGGTTCACAGAGTTTGGCACTGCTAAAAGGTTATGGAATTTTTAAGAAATAGAGCCTCATGGAGGAAGTTTGTTCACAAAGTGCATGCTTTCCCTTCTCTGGCTTCTTAGCTCTAATAGGGAAATATTTTTGCTTAACCACCATTTTTTTTTTTTTTACGATACACACCATGAAATTTCTACAACCACAGTTATTCATTTTCTTTTAGTTGTTTTATTTCTTTTACAATAGCAAGAATTTGCCAAATAGTAAAAAGTAAATCAGTCTTTCATTTTTACATACACGTTAATTTGAAGAATGTTCTATACTAAACAGCTGCAAACATCTCTGTGTCTCCTACCTATATTTCCTACAGATTGTGGAGCCGGAAAGAACAACACATTTTCACATTAGGAGATATGAAGATGAACATCTTTGGGATGTAACACCATGTATACTGAGTGTTGTGGAAACCCTGGAAAATCAAGCTAAAATGAGTATCCAAAAGAGCAAAGCACCTTTTATCCCTGACTACAGCAGTCTCACAATTTATCTGTTATACAGTAAGGTCATGATTACATAAGAATAAAACAGGCCATATTTAAACTGATAATAATAACAATGCAATTTTACACTAATCTTTTTTAAAAGGGGGATATTTTCTGTTTATTAATTAGTTCTCCTTTATAAAATCATGAAACATAACTATTTCTATACATATGTGTCGCATTGGATGCCTTGGACCCCTTTGAATACACAAGTCTTTAAGGGTTTCTGTCAGTGCAAATTGAGGCATTGTTCTGTCTCAAAATCTCAAACTTGATACTCTATCCTTATATTTTAATAAATATTAATGTGTTCTTTCTGATAAAAGTTGTTAGTCATCTACAACTAATTAACTGAATACTACAAACATTAACCTATGAGAAATTGAGCAGAAAAATGTAAAACCATTTAAGCATGTTCTGAGTTTCAAAAACACAGCGTAACTATAGAAACAACTCCTAAAGCTCGTTGGCCAAGATTAAAAATGTAGACTTGAATACATTCCTCAAAACACACACACACACACACACACACACACACACACACACACACACACAGAAATGGCTAGTGGAGATACTAAAGACAAACACTAAAGTCACAGTGAGATTTCACCTCACACACCCCAGAAAGGCAAAGTTGCAACTGTAAACAAAGGTAAATGTTGGCCTGAACAGAGAAGTCAGAACAGAAAAGCTAAGACCTTGGAGGATCACTGGCCAGAAGGCAAGACAGCACAACAGCAATGGGAAGCAGGGAGATAGCTCCTCCAGGAGTTAACAACAGGATCGTGGTGTGGTTCACAAATACTATTTCAAGGCCTCTACTGAGAGGAGTTAAAATCCAGGACTAAAAGTCATGATCAAACCCTCACATCCATAAAAGCAATGTCCTCAGTGGCCAGTAAGTCAAATCAACCCAAATGGTTCGCCATATGATGGTTACACATACATGAAGAACTCAGAGGAAACATTCATGGACATAGAATCATGCAGGCTGGGAGCTGGGGCAAGAGGACAAAGAGTTCTTATAGAAATAAACGTTCAGTTCCACAAGACGGCAGATTTCTGGAGATATTTGATATAACAATGTGAATGTGAATGTCCTTAATGATACACTTTACATTGTCAGGATTGTACATTTGGAGGGGGTGTTGTTCTGTTTTTTTTTTTTTTTAATCACATAGAGCCACATCACAAAGAGATTATGAAAATGTCATTTGTCTAAGAAGAGATTCGGCTGATCTTTATTTCGTACACTATTGAAATATCACGCTGTACCCTATAACCAGTAACTGAATGGTAATAAAATTTTTAAAATTATTTGAGTAATTGCCCTGATTTGGTCATTGAATGCATGTATAATGAAGGATTTATCACTGGAAAATTTTGACATATAAGGCAATTTGTCAAAGATTTTATTCTTATTATATAAAATGGGGAAAAGTAGATGCTAGAAATTTTAAATTTTAAATTTTATTTCAATTCTAAATATCTATGATTTCAATACTCTTTAAATTACTACTTCAGATATGGGTGTTTTGCCTACATGTATGTCTTTGCATCTTGTGCTAGTCTGTTATCCACATATCCTAGAAGAGTGTGCTGAATCTCCTAGAATTGAAGTGACAGATGGTTATAAGCCAATATGTGAGTGATAGAATTGAATCCATGTCCTCTGAAAGAGTACCTAGTGTTCTTCACCAATGGACCATCTACCAGACCAATAATGTTTTTGATTTTGCTTTTTAATTTTAATCTTTAATATAATTTTAATTTTAAATTAATTATTTAATTTAATACTTAGAATTATTTTAATTTAATATAATTATTTTTATTTTATTTTTCTTTATGTGTATGCTACACTGTGAGGGTGGTTGTACAGACCAGAAGAGGGTATTAGGTACTCTGGAACTGGAGATACAGGTGAGGTGTGAACCTACTGATATTGATAGGAGGAGAATAATAATTATTAACTGCTGATTCATTTCTCAAGCCTTCAATTACAATATTAATAAGAGTATGAATCTATCAAAGTATGTATTTTTGAAGCATCTAGTAATAGTTATTAACAATGATACTGATTTTAGCAATAATTGGAAGGAGAGAATATACTTTATCATAGAAGATTTATACCTAGTAAATAAAATCACACTATTTAACTATCTTTTCATGGTTTTAAACAGAGTAACCTTATTCAGTTATCACACTGAAGTAGATTTCCTAGAATGAATGTCTAAATTGTTTCTAATACTTTCTATATTGAATATGAAATATCCTTCAGAGACATATTTGTTAAGTGTTTGCCTCCTAGCTAGGGATATGTTGGTAGAAGATGGTACATAGAGGAGGAAGTAGGTAATTGGGAATAGTTCTTGTCCTTGGCTCTTTCCTGTCCTTTTCTCTACTTCCTGCCTATCATTAGGTAGTTTCTCCATCACATGATCTTCTTCCATGGTGTTCTGTTCAAGGACATAAGGCCAGATATACAGAACACTATGGTCAGATTTCTCTGAAACTGCCCTAAAGCAAAGCTTTTTTTCCCTCACAGTTATGTCAGATATTTTGATCATAGGAATAAAAATGAATGAAAGCATATCTCATTAGCTTTCCACAATTAAAATAACAATTGCCAAAACTAGGTATCAGATTACAATGAGTACCTGGGCACTGAAGCGAGATACATAGCTCAAATCACCACTCTGCGTTTGCCCTTGTGCCTCCCACCACTCAAATGGTTAGGACAATATCTACCAGATAGTTCCTGGACAGGGCTAACTAGTGTGTTTAATGCAAGAAGCACATTGTTCAAAGAATTTGCACAATATCAGGTAAATTACTATCACTTTACTTTTCATAATTATTGATGATATGGCTTCAAGATTTTGCACACTGCCAGCATGTATTCAAAGGCTCATTTTAATCTAAACAACCCAATTCTCCTACTCTCTTTTGTGACCTATGTGACCTTGGATAACTCTTTTCAATCTCTCATGCTTCACATTAAAAACCAAGAACAATCAAAACATTGTATTAGACATGATAAATACATACCACTTTACTTGTCAGTTAAAATAATTCAGGCTGATAATAACACATACCAGCCAGGATAATAATGAGATATAAATGACTTAGTGTTTGTTTATGATCAAAAAACTACTAGAAAATTGTTTCCCAGAGGGAGTAATGCTACCAAAAGTTGAACTAATAGGGCTGTAAAATTGAACTCACTAGCAATAGGGCTGTAAATAATTAACTTATATTAATATAATAAATACATTATATGTTAATATAATTAATAATTAAAAGTTAGTTTAAAACTTCTCAAACTATTTGAAGAACCAACCGGAGCCAGTCAGTGTAATTATGGAAGCTCACATGAGGCCACTTTGAACGATATTACCAAACATGGCATAACAAGATACAATAGGACTAGGCATATCCCCTGATATTAAGGCTCGACAAAGCAACCCAGTAGAAGGAAAGGGGTCCTAAAAGCAGGTAAAAGAGTCAGAGACAGCTCCCTCCCTTGCTCTTAATTCATAATAAAAATAAGTAAGTCATATAGAACAATAAGTGTACCTGGGAATTTTCTCTCTTATTTGTATAGTGCTATTGTTTTCATTAATATTTAATGGAGTGAATTAAAATGAAATATAGCTATCTAACATTTTGATTTACAAATATTTAACATACTGATTTAAAGTAATATTATGGGAAAAAGTCAAATAGCATTGTTTATTTTAAATAAGAGTAATTTTTAAAGTTTATGTACAATGTAAAGGCACATGAATCAGGACTTACAAACAGCATTTTACTAAATAACTAAGCTTATAATTAAGCACTATTTATTATTTAAAAGGTTTTAAAATTTATTATTTAAATAAAAATATTTTACTAGTTAAATGTTTAAATAAAATCATATCTCTCAGCAGAAAAAATCTGATGTTTCTAGCTTGATAATCTTCTAATAGGAAAAATTTTAAAAGAAAAGCAATTTTTGTATAATTGCAATCTGATGATAGGTCATAACTACAATGAATTCTATGTCTCTGAAATAAACTTTCTCCACAAAGTGCCTCAGTTCCATATACATATCCTACACTTTGACTATAACTCATGAATTTCTAAGGATCCCTATTTTGATTCCCCTAAAGTTCACATTAAAAATCTTACCTATCCCCTAATGTATTGGTATCAAGTGGTAGAACTTGGAGGGAGGGTGGATGGGGTGTACAACTGTATCATGGGAGTCAGGCTTTGTGAATGGGTTCGAAGCCTTTATTTTATAAATAGATAGATAGATAGATAGATAGATAGATAGATAGATAGATAGATAGATGCCTCCAAGTCATAGAACTGGGAGGGAGGGTGAATGCGGTAGACAATTGCATCATGAGATTCAGGCTTTGTGAATGGGTTCCAAGCCTTGATAGATAGATAGATGGATGGATAGATAGATAGATAGATAGATAGATAGATAGATAGATAGATAGGTAGGTAGATAAATAATAGATAGATGATAGATAGATAGATAGATAGATAGATAGATAGATAAATGGCTCCAAAAGACTTCTCTTTTCCATTTTCCATAAGAGGATGCAGTGAGAACACAGGATCTCTTGGCCAAATTCCTCATGAAACATGAGATCTATTGACACTCATGAACCTACTTTCCTCCTATAATCAATGTGGTTATATTTCCTATAAACAATGTGGTTGTTTATAATCTGCTCAGTTCATATTTTTATTAAATTAACCCAAATGGGCAAAACAAACAAACAAAAATGGTCATTGAACACGTCTAAGAACCAGAGGATAAATTAGTTTTAATTCTGTTGTTCAACTAAAGGGCATTTACCTTCATACTTGTTTAATAGGGATTACAGTGTATACAACTTGCTGATTGTGACAGTCCATAATAAATTTCTGGTACATATAACATCTGCATACTTCTTTAAATAATCCCATAGCTTTAGGTTATATTTTCCCTTTATACTAGTATTCTCATCCAGTTGAAATATTTTAATGTATTTTAAAATCTAATTACTTAAATACCTTAAAGAATGGGAAATTACCCTCACAACTTAACTTTGTCATTCTCTTTGTTTTAAATTTAAAAAATAAAAATAATGAAAGATAACACATCCGCTTTTGAAAAAAAGTAAATATATGTTGAAACAGCATGTTGAAAATTTGCTTTAAGAAAATATGCTTAAATGTGTATATACTTTTAGTAGATATTACTAAATTCTTGAGGCAGTTAAAAACACAAAGTTAACTATAAATTTAGACAGTATATAATTACAAGTTTAATAACACAAGCTGCCAAGTAAGACTATACCATAAAAATGTATAAATTTATAAATTATATTAGACAATATAAAGGCTATAACAAAATTAAAATAATAAAACATTGATTTAATATTTAAAAACCTTTATGATCTAGTTTAAGTAAAGATATCATAGCTGAGATACAGTAACTTCAGTCTATAGCATAAAAGAAAAAAATCATGATATATTAGATTTTATCAACATTTTAAAATTCTGTATTCTAAAAGAAGTTTTTAATAAATTTTTAAGAGAAGCCATGGGACAAAAGACATGATGAAAGATAATTACATAATAATTCTAGGTTACATATTTTTTTCCAATAGAGTGTCAATCAATCCATCAAGAAAGCGTCCATGCAATAATTTACCAACACAACATAGACTCTATTTTTTCTGGGCTTTTCATTATGTTTGTGGTTTTGTTTGCTTGTTTGTTGTACTGGGTGTTTTTTTGTTTCTTTTTTTTGTTAGAGAGAGATAGAAAGAGAAAGAGAGAGAGAGAGAGAGGGAGAGAGAGAGAGAGAGAGAGAGAGAGAGAGAGAGAGAGAGAGAGAGAAACAATGAAACAATAGCAGGATAGAATTTAACAAAATTTTCCAGCAAATGTTTTAAGCTTCATTACTAAAAGAAGCTACAGTAACTTAAAAAATTCTTATTAGGAATATCGCATTAAAAATGTAAGATACCACTGTGCATTTATCAGCTTGGCCAAAATGAACAAGCAAAACTGATGTTACCTGAAGCTAATAAGGTTACAAACACACTGGAACTAGAACACATTTCTAATAAGAATGCAAAATGATATAGTTTCTTTCATATTCATCTTGGCAACTTGCTGCAAATGCAACACATGCTTTTATTCAAAAGAAAGTGAAATTTAAGTATACCAAAAACCTGAATGTTTTTAGTGATTTCACTTATCAATGCTCAAAACTGTAGAAAACATAAATGTCCTAGAGGTGGTTCAAAACTTACACAGGTACTATAACCATACTTGGAACCCTAATAAATGCAAAAGAATAAACTATTCATACATGTAATGAATGCATCTTTGTAGGGTAGTTATTTCCTCCAAATTAAGACATATTCTCCTAGAGGGCAAACGGAGGTTTACAAGACTCAGGAAAGAACAACCCTTAAAGGGGTCAAGAAGTAAACTCAACTTAGAAAGCTCAGGAAGCTCTGAAACCTAGGAGTCATGAGACTCTTTCCCAAGGTTAAGACCTAACAATTGAGCAGAAGAGACAACGTAGTGGGACTGCTGGATGGAGCTCCCAGGATGCATCTTTTGTTAGTTGTCAAGTATGCCTAGGTGGGCTTTTTGATTTTATGGCTTCCCCTGAGTCTCCCAAGCTCTTGTAATTTCTAAATTTATAATTTATAAAAGTTGAAATGACAATAATTATCATTGCTATATCTTTCCTTTCAACTACACTGGAGTTAAAACACCAGAGTTTTAGCAGGTGTCCTAGGCATGAAACATTCAAGTAAATGTGATACCTGAGATTTGATCACTTTTTCATCACTTTAGGAAAAGTCAACTCATCAGAGGAAAAGAACCAAACATACAAAGAAGTCCTAAGGACTTCTTAGAAACTGGTTGGTGTGGAGCAGATACTCAAGTACATTCAGATCCTCTTGTTAATATTGTGGTCACAGATATCAGATTGACTATCAACTAGCAAAATCTAAGACACATTCATTGGTAGTCACAGAACTTGAAGACAATGAAGGAGTATGATGTGCCAGTTCAAGTTAATAACCTGGATTTAAATACCACTCCCAACTGCATAGCAATACATGGTATGGGGAAGAAAGATCAGACAATCATGATACATTGCACACATATGTTACCTAGTGCAACCGTGCAAAAGGATAAAGAGCCAAATTACTTTTGGTGATACAATAAATATGTAACCCCAATACTTAAAATAATCAATTTAGGGGATCAATATGAATTCAATACCAGCCTATGCTACTTAGCAAGTACTAGAACATCCCATAATGTACAGTGATATCATATCTCACAAAACAATAAATGAAAGTCCCAAACAACCATACAGGATTTTGAAAATTACTCTGATTGTTTGAAACATATGGTTGAAATTAATAGGGAAATTATCCAGAATTTATAGTACACACTAATTGGTGACACTGATGGAATATGCTTGAGTATATTATTGCATCTTCATGAGGTGAGCAGGCACATTAGTTAATTGGCAGGAAAAATATCAGAAGCTCATAGTTTACAATGCCTTTCAAAGTTTAAAAATTTGTATGTGTTAATACATGCATCTGTGTGTGCATGCGTGCATGCATGTGTGTGTGTGTGTGTGTGTGTGTGTGTGTGTGTGTGTGTGGCTATGTGTGAGTATGTACGTTTGGAGGCCAAATGTGTGTAGGGGCCAAAAAGGGCATCAGATATCCTGGAGCATAAGTCATAGGTAGTTTTGAGCCATCAGACACGGGTGCTTGGAACTGAATCATATTCAGTGGAAGAGTAACAAGTCCTCTTAATCATTGAGCCATCTGTCCAGCCTTCTACACACAGTTTCTCTAAACTGGAAAATGAAGATGTCCATCAACCAGCCAGTGAGTAGTATAAGTTCAGCTCATATCAATGGGTCCTTATGTAGTTACACTATCACATCAGGAAGAATGAGTAGGTTTTGTAACTAGTGAATGACCCAACAAGAGCTACCAGGAATAGCCACTTAAGCTCATTGTAGTATTTACTTCTTATCCACGTAAGCTCATTGTAGTATTTACTTTCTATGGAATGCAAGTTTGTGGTATTATTTTCTCAGCATATTTTAAATTTTAAACAAGATAATTATGAAACTCAAGGCAAATTTCTAGGGGAATTTCTAAGAAGGTACAATAATTCACCCTTAATAATTAATAAAAACCATTAGAATCATTCATACCACACGCAAGTACTATATGTGTTTGATAAATAAAGCAAGAATAATTACTGTTGCTATGACTTTAGTGACATACTACCAGAGACATACTACTACATACCAGTGACTCTGTTAGGGTATATGATGTATACAAAATGTCCAAGCAGCTAGTTCACCATGAGTGTTTTTCCCCCTCACTTAAGCTACTATGTCAGAATTTAAATGAGTCACTATGCTTACAAAATGCTTATTCAGAAATTTTGGTGTATCAGGCACTATGTAGGGACTGGGGACAAATTTGCAAACTAAAATGGGGAATTATAGTCCTAGGGAAAAAATGCCTTCACTAAGAAATACAAATGATTAGCCAGATTTTCATACAAATCACTAAAGAAATCAAGAAATATATCATGATAGGTATTGGAATTTAAAAGCTCATAGCTTGTTTACAATCAAAACTACATAAAAGTTCCTCTTTTGGAAAGTGAAGTTGGTTTGCTTTCATACCTTACTTCTGACTCAGAGTAGGCACTATACTGTAGATATCCACACACCTCTGAATATCCTATCATAGTGTGCATATTTCCAAAATCACTCTAGGTGACTTCTGAAACCTGTTACTACACAGCAAACTGGTCTAGCATTCTTCATTCAGCAAGAAAAAGAAGGTTCTCTGCTTAGCTTGAGAACCTACCTGTTAGGTGACGTTTTCCAAGTATACACGTTTTCTCAGGATCTGTCACCAAAACCTAGATACCGGGTTGCAACTAATACTCCTAAGTCTGCACTGTCCAATCCAGCAGTGACTTCTCCACTGAAGTATCAAAAGAAGGCTAACTTTGAAGGCTGTTATGTTCTAATAAACCATTCTCAATGTACCACTTGTGTAATTTATCTTTTCTAACATCCAAACATATAAAAAAAAATTATCACTGACTAAGAGTCTTCCTTTCCACTATAAACGATGCCAACTTCTGAGTGACTTCAGCAAGCTTCAATATGATATAACCACTATCTGTCTGACCATTGGTTCTCTGTATTGCTTAATCCAAATGATGTTTGTTTTCACACAATCTTAGCCACATAAATCTTACTAGTAAGATATATTCTTCAGATTATGCTCCTTTCTTATGCTTGATCTTCATCTCCTCCATGCTGGGACCATAGGTGTGCTCCATTTCTCAGTTGCCTGACTATAACTTACGACCTTTATAAATTTTCTTACTCATGCTGTGCCTGCTATTGTCTTTATGAGGCCCAGTCTTTCGACTCAAGTTTCTTCCAATAGCTCACACATCTGTAGCCCATTCCTTTAAAGCAAAGAATTGAAACACAACCTTCAGCTTTCCCTTAAGTTCCTGTGACTTATTCATTAACCTCTAGCATACTCTCCAGTCTAGAACATACTCTCTTCTTCAGTCTAATGCTACCACATGTTGAGCCTGCCACACTGCCTGAGGAAGTCAGTACACTCTAGCTGGGCGAAACTTACCCCATAAATTGGTTCACATTTGCCTCATAGGTAACTCTTAGGTCCAAAAGATGATGGTGAAAATTAGAAATATTCAGTAAGCCATGTAACCAGTTTTTGCTAGACATTAAAATGTCACATGTATATAGTTTTTCTTGAGTATAATGACTGATTCGACCTGATATTGTTAAAGAGAATCCATAACAAAACTATTTAAAATACACATATAAACGGTCCTGAATGGCAGTCAGAATATTAGTTTTGGGTAGCTAAAAAAATTGGTTATCTGACTATCACTTCTGTAACCCGGGGCTGGCCTCAAAATCTCTATGTAGCAGAAAATGAACTTCTGATCCTCTTGTATCTCCTTCTTCAGTGCTGTGATTAAGTATATGCCAATATGCATGGCTTCACACACACTATAATCTCACAGCTTCATGTAAAAAGGGTTAAGGCACTGGACACATGCAACATATCTTTCATTTGTAGACATTCTTTTTTTTGTTTAAATAAATCTATTTTATTTTTAAAGCTTCATACATTTCTACAGTATTACATCATTGGCTCTTCTCCTCCTTCCAACCTGTCCCTTGACACTCTCATCTCTTGATCCCTCTCAAAATTCCTTTAATGATTATGATCATATACATAAATATATACATGTAGAAAATACTGCTTGTGTTAAATACAATTCAATACACACAGTTTTCTATGGAGACATCACGTGAGATATTGAGTCCTACCTTTCACTTTTGATACATTTGCAAGTAAAATTTAATAAGATAATTATTTTTGTAAAATCAGTAAAGCCAATTCGAATTGCAAACAGCCAAGTTCTTCAAGCATGTGTCTGTAAGCTTTTTATGGAAAATATTTGACATTACTGATTCAGAGGTTAACACCTCATCAGCATATGCATGAATCTTCTTTAAATGTTAATGGTGAATGTTAATGACAGACACCCTGAGACCAACCTGAGAGAGTAGTTTCTGTACTGTAAAATCTATTTTCTCAACATTTTCAATTACTAACGCTGAATCTGTACTTAATATTTGTGTAGTTCAAGTTGCAGTCTACAAAATTTAAAACTATGCTTTTTTGGACCTCAAATCTATTTTTACTTTTGGTCCATGTTAAATAAGAGACCTTGTCTGAAAAAATAAAGGAGCGTGAAGAAGACAGGTGATGCTATTCACACACACATGCATACGCACATGCGCGCACACACACACGCGCACACACACATACACACATGCACATGTACCCACACACCCACGCACATGCACCCATGCACACACGCACACACATGCACACATACACATGCACATATGTGTACACATAAAAGTTATTGTTGAAAATCCAGATATGCATAAAAGAAACAAAGAAAATGTGGTGAGTATTCATATCAAACAAAGATTATATATTAGTCCAAATTGTAAAATATAGACATTCAGGACAAAAATACAGTAGAAGGAGAGCATTTTCAACTATGAAATTGGATGGTTAGAATTTATGATTTAAAGCCAGAGGCATTTGGATGAAGAGGATTGAAGAGAGTCTCAGAGAGTTGTGGGCTCTAAGGATTCCAATAAGTCGAAAATGTGAAAGTAGGAGAAACCGGGAAAAGAAGCAAAAACATATTCAAATAATAAAGATTAAAGAGCTCCACTCTTTAAAAAGCATTATCTTAATATTTAGGAAGCTCAAGAAGCATCAACAGCATAACACTATGCTGGAGGAACACAAAGAAAGAAAATACAGACCAAACAAGAGAAAAGTGATTCATCATTCGAAATTCTGCAATGAGGTCATCAGCTGAGTTCTCATCAGGAGCAGGAGCTCCTGGGCAATGCTACAACTGTACTTAGATTTTTGACAAAGAGAACTATTCACTAATAATCCTATATGCAGCGGCTGTTTCAAAATAAAGTGTTCCAAACGGGAAGGTAAGATCTTATTGCCGAAGATACCATGTACTTCAGACACATGACTTGTAGGAACTGAGCTGAACTGACCTGAAAGCCTCTCCACAGAGGTTTGTGTTGGAAGGTGTTAAGCTGATGAGTTAGAAAAACAACCTATTCCCACCACCCCCCCTCACAACAGTTGAAAACTGTGAAGCAAAACAAAACCAGGACACAAAAATATGCACCATGCCTCTTGGGGGAAACCAACAGCTGTCTAATTAGACTTTAGGGCTCACTCAACAGGAGGAAATTCTTGCCTGAGGCTGTAAAGCTGGCCAGCCACCACCCAGGGCTAATGAGGTCATGGATCCTAGTGAAGAACCTACTACCGTGGTTTTCCTAAAATAATACAATTTGTAACTGCATTCTAAGTACTTATGATCTTTATGTCCACAGATAGCAACAACTTTTATGCCTCATCAAAAGAAACATTTTTTGCAAATATTATTTTTATTGCAATAGAGACTATTACATAGATTCATAACTGGTTGCAAATAAAGAGACTGAGTGAATATGAGGTTTCTAAGAGCAGCTGATACATCTGAAATGCAACTGTCCTGAACAAGCAAAAGAAACGGATTCAAAGTACTACCACTTCATTTTCAGAGGACATTTAATCATATGGAGAAAACTAAATTCAAGGTCCCAAGCCCCAGGGTATCCGGGGACTTCCTTGTTGCATTAGGCAAACCTGCTCCTTTGTCAACCCTTATCGCTCCAGACCTGATGTTCAAGAGAAAGAATTGAGGACCTTGAAAATAACCCTTCAGTTCCCCCAGCATCCCCATCGCTTTATGTTCCCATTCTTTAAAAAATGTATAATCTCCCTTTCTGGACTTGGATCAGATCCCAAACTAGCTACCTCCCTGAGCTCTCAGAAACTAAAGCTGTCATTTTTAAGCTTGCATATCTGAAGTGAGTTTTCTCAGCTTCCACCTGATCCCAACACAACCACTATGCCAACACTCAGAGGAGAGTTTGGAATTGGGGGTAGAAGGATTGCAAGAGCCAGAGAACCAGTTACCTATCAGTGTTCCCTAGACAGGACAGGGAAAATGTACCAATGTAGAGAGTTCTCTTATCAATATGGTTGTATAAACAAGACTGGCATAATGATAATAGCAGTTGTCATACTAATATAAACGGGCAAGACTACATGGCTCTTCTCACAGATGAAGAGCTATGTACCAGTGGTTAGTGGATACTGACAGATGTAGTTTTCTCCAGGCATGAACTCCCATAAAGGCTGTCAATCCCACATATTTATCCTTAGATACATGTAGATGTGAAATGTGACCATGAAATGGTCAACTAAGCTCTGCAAACCTCTAGTTAACTACACAGCATGTGTAGGAGTAGGTGAGAGGAGCAGAGATAGGAGCAAACATCTCATCTACTGACCAACAAGAGAGATGGCCACTCCACACGACAAGCAGAGCTCTTCATCAAGGGATGTTGATAACAAAAGAGGCATCCAGAGTGCAAGCCAGAAGAGTTTGTGATGGCTACCATGACTGTGGGTGTAGCAATGGATTCATGCATATAATATATATCGCAGGGTATAAGGAAGCTGTATAACATGGGTTTCTCCAAAATTAAAACCACTGGTGACTCAAGAGTGACTATCAAAATTGAGAAGGGACCAGACACAGAAAGGGAGACAAGGTTGGAATATCATGTATCCCATTAACGGGTTATGTGAACTATACAAGCAAATTATATAATTCTATACTGATAGAAGTAATACAGTGAGAAAAATGGCAAAGATTCTGGGGAGAAAACTCTCCAGAAGATGCATACATAACTCTGCAAAAAGGAGGACACTTGGCAGTTGATACCGTGAAAGGAATGATGTGAAACTCAATTCTATTTTATGCTGAGTAAGATGGCTAAAATAAGAAAATAGATGGTTTGTGAGAATATAGGGAACCCAGATCTGACATCCAATAAATGTCACCAATAAGAAAACCCGCTGGCCTTACTTAGGATGGAACAGAGTGCCTATATGAACTAGTAAGTTATATCCAGATATGCACCCAAGAAATATGGAAAGGCACATCTCAACATAACTTTGTTTGTACACAAATGTTTATAGAAAAAAAGCATTTAAAACACTCTCAATATTTTCCACTTTGATACTGTACCTTTCCATATTTCATGTGATGAGGGGAATATAAAATATGATCCTGTATATTCATACCACAGAACGTTATTTGCTCATGGGAAGGCATCAAGTACTGGTTCATAATAGGAAATAGCTAAACCTTAGCAAGGTGCTAGAAAAGGAAGCTACTCTGTAGAGACAACACACCATCTAATCTGGGGAGAGCAACAGAGATGAAGTTCCTTGGTTGTTTAAAGCTAAGGGAGGAGGAGGACAGGGGAGAAATTTTTTTCTTTTTATTTGTTTGAGATACAGTCTCACTATGAAACTGGCTAGCCTAGAACTTGCTATGTAGACTAGGATGGCCTTAGCCTCATGAAGATCAGCCTATTTGATGTGATAAAAGTATTCTGAAATTAATCATAGTAACATTATCTGCATTATCTGAGGATCTACTAAAACCACCAAATCATATAATTTAATTTGATATATTGTATAGCATAAGAATTATATTATAATAATTTTATAGAAAGGATATTATGGGATAGACCAGGGGATCCCTTTCTATATGAGAGAAGATCAATCAACCTCATGCCAGCCTACATGCAGGCAGACTTTCACCAGGTGTGCTCCAGGAATTGATTACCTCTGAATGTTAGAAATGCCTTCAAGAAAGACATAAATAACGACAAAATAGCAGAGGCTGCAAGCAAAGAAAAGGCCCCTGCTTTTCCTGTGTGGATGACATGTATTACATAACATGCAGAGAAAACGATTGCCTTGAATTAAAAAAAAATACTGAATGAATTGATGTGAAACCGAACATTGTGTCAGAAGCAGAGGCAAGGACACGGCTGGCAATTTGATACATTACTTCCAAACATTAAATTTTTAGAAAGTAATGTTTTATTCACGGCACAACTGGAAATGCATTTGGGTTTGCAGTCTCCATATATCGAGTGTTTAGCAAACATGCTGAGTGCATGAGAGAGCAATAGCTGCAGAGGATGCAAGGGCTGGAAGCTTCTTCAAGTTTCCTATGGGGCAGATAGCATGGAGACTTGAGCAAGCTGGTTCATGGTGAGTACAAGTTTTCCTCCTTACTCCCCCCATGAATGTCTTATCAGAGTGTAATGTAAAAGGCATGTGTATGGAGAGAACATGCAGTCTTGCTAACATGGTTTCAGCAACTGACATGGATTTTATACTATGAACTTTCATGTTGACGCTACCTGGTACAATGCTATCATTTTGTTACATCCAAATACTGAGAGTTTCACCACATCTCTTTATCTCATTGTCTTGTGACCTTTAGTGCTGACTCATTCTTTATTATACTCACAAATCGGAGGAATTTAACCAGCTGTATCTTGAATGTAACGAATTCTTTCATCAAGGCAGTTCTCAATGTGGGCGTACTATCTGTAAAGCTAACATGGATTGACAGGTAACTTTTTTTTTTTTTAATTTTTCCTTACAGACATGAGTATCGTACCTGTGTGAGTCAGACCTAAAATATTAAGGGGGAGCTCATGATTAAAATTTTGGCCAGGACAAGGTTAGCTGAGGAATTGTGTGAGGGATTGAGTTTCCTTGCCTTATCCTCATGACACAATTTTTAAACCTTCAGTTTTCAAAATCTGCAGTGTACAACATGGGAAGCCATCACCAAGTACATGCCACTGAAGCAGAAGTTAAAGTGTTCACTGATCACAGCACAAAGTATACTATCTGTCACTTTGATAAAGAAAACCCCTCACAAGACAGATGGGTGATATAGGCAACAAACTCGTCTTGTCATCTGTCATTTGTGCTAGTTTCATAACTAACACAACTTCAGAAAATATGACGCCTATAATCAAACTCTCCTGAAACTGGCCTGAGGCTCAAATTACAGAAGGGGCCTATAAAAAACCAACCAGGTCTGTAGAAGTTACAGCAGGCTCATTTCAGAATTTATTGAAGTATTTTTTCATCACGGACTCTGTACAGGGTTAGGATTATGATTCCAACTATGAACAAACTGCTGTACTCGCTCCTGCATTATTGGAATTGTCAGGCAGTAGTATTTAAGTATGTATTACGCTATTTTCTTTCCACAGTTATGTCATTATTTTCTACCAAAATTTAACAAAATCATGTGTGTGTTTGTGCCTGAGAGTGTACATGCTAAATTGTGTGTCTGTGTATGTGTGTATGAGTGTGTGTGTGTGTGTGTGTGTGTGTGTGTGTGCACATGCATGCCTGTACGCCCAGGTATTTCTGTAACCTCTTGTGTATGCATGCATACTTACATAAGTGTGTATGAAGTTCATTTCCGTGTGAGTTTACTTGTCTCGGAGATTTGGGTTAGTTTTGATTATTGTGCTGTATGGCTCACTACATCTTTTCTTTGTTTGTGAGACAGTCTCTCACTGTAGCATTTGCCAATGAGTCCTTGGGATCCACCTTTCTCTGGGGATGCAAACTTGGGGTTATAAGCTTGTACTGCAACGCCCAGCTTTTATTTAGGTGCTGGGAGTCCAAACCTGGTTCCTCGTACTTCTACAACAAGAGCATTAACCACTGAACCAACTCTTCACTTGGCAAAATTCTTGTTGTAAAGTTAGTCCAAATCAACCTTTGATAAGAAAAATAAATGTAGAGCTATTGAATACTGTAAATAAATCAAGATCTCAATGTCCCATCATGCTCTGGAAACCTGATGAGAGACTCCCAAAATAAATCAGAGTCCCAAAGGGGTTCAAAATTCTGAAAGCTTGACACATGAGCTCTCTTAGAACAACAACATGTATATAATTTGCTAGGGGTAAGAATGACATAAGGTAGCACAGTGTCAAAAATCCTTCAAGAATAACAATAATGAAGTTCTCACAATTCAACAAGACTTGGAGAGAGCTGCCCATCAGAAGCTTAGTGTTTTCTGAGATCAGCAAAATCATTTAACGATGAATACAGGAAACAGCTAAGATAAAGCATGAAGGGGTTACACTTTCAGATGCAATGTCTTCTCTGAAAATCTGATTCTGAAAATCTTAAAGGAAAATACATAGCTATACAGAGAAAATGTCATCTTAAAATGGTTTTGGTTGTCACTTTATTCTAAGGCACCATGGTACACAGTATAAAATTTCTGCAAATTTCTCTCTATTTGTAAAGCACGATTTTTCTCAGCATCCATATTTCAGATCATGTACACCTCAATACCTTGTAAAATACTAACTTTAACTTCTAAAAGTCCTGAATTTAACTTCAGCTTGGCTGAAAGTTTGTTAAGTTCCAACATCAGAAAGGAGATTTTGTCTTTCATTTTTAATGATAGCATTTTTATTTTATCTTGTTCAGATAATTAACTAATCTGAAAATACTTCCTAGAAATTATGATGTGTACTAATTTCTCAGAAACTGATAGTTGTATTTTCTGGACCAATACAGGAAACAAATGTAGAAACAAATATTTCTACGTTAATATTAAAGCAGCTGTAACCTTAACCACTCAGCAACCTGATGCACTAGACTTAGTATTTTTAATGATACCATGGAAACTGCTAATCACAATAAAGGCACACCAAGGCAATGAGGGGTGTGTGTGGGGGGGCAGATAAATACTGGGGTTGGATGAAGCAAAGAACAATCTTGATGGAAGTAAAAAAGAAGCTTCAGTGTATTTTTTGAAGACACAGATTTATTCATGGAGAACAAGTGAGTGCTAATCCTGAAACTAAGGGCACCATTTACTTCTCCCTGAAGTGAGAGCAAAGAGTGTTGTTGAAGCAAAGAGCATGAGAAGCAGTGACTGCTGGACTTGGAGTCAGAAAGTCCTGCAAGGAGTGACATCTACCCAGCACCTGCTTCCAGAGGTTCACGCTACCATTCACTCAGTTGCCCAGTGTTAAAGACTAGTTGACTAAGCATCTTGGTTAGACTATTTCAAACAGTTGTAATGATATTTTAGTCTATTTGTCTCATTCAGTTTCCAATTCAACATCCATGACCAAGTTCACAACAGACCTTTGCAGATGCAGTCTCCGTGTAGTTACAGATTCACCACTGCTATTATCTCCCCTATCCCTCTGCTGTGCCTTCTTTCCTGCCTTTCTCCTAATGTTGACTGTGCCTAGAATTATTCCTTCTTCACCATTTGAGCTGGGCTCATTGACCGGCTCCTGCTCATTCTCCTGTTCCTTGTTGACACTCTTTTTTCCACAAAGGTGGTCTTGATTCTCCAAACCATTGCCATTGTGTTTCTACCACAAGATCCCTTCTCATTCTGCCTGTAAATTCTACCAGAAACAGCCCAACCCAACCAGACTTATGATACCTCCAAAAAGCAGGGATGCTCTATCTTCTTCATTGTTGTATTATTTTGATATTCCTATGTGTCCAGATTCAATAAATATCTGTTAACAGATGAATACAATGTAAAACAACAAATAAATAAATAAATATTTTAATGAATCATTTCTATATAAATGATAAATCAGACTTTCTAGCATTCTTAAAACATATGCTTTTACTGTCTATTCAAAAATAATAATCATGGGCTGGAGAGATGGCTCAGTGGTTAAGAGCACTGACTACTCTTCCAGAAGTCCTGAGTTAAATTTCCAGCAATCACATGGTGGTTCACAACCATCTGTAATGGGGATCCGATGCCCTTCTTTTGGTGTGTCTGAAGACAGTGAGTCACGTATGTAAAATAAATCTTTTTAAAATGAAAATCAGGACACTATGAGAAAATTGTAAAAGCTAACTTGGGTAGTACTCAGATTTCCATCACTGTCATCCTAAGTCCTCTATGTAACACTATTTCTGCCCTGACAAGATGAGTGAAAGTATTGTGAATGAGAAATAATAAGAAAACTGCATATAAACTAGTGTCACGGGAAAGTAACTGCTGGAAAAAAAAAAAAAAAACAAGTTTCATAGTACATCCACAGAGAATGATGGAGAGCTCTGGTACTCTTTAAGGAGCCTAGGAAAAACATTATCCCTGGTATTGGAGAAGTAAGCACATTTATAACCCAATGAACAACACTCCACTCTAGCCAGCCTGTAGTCCAGGCACCTCTGGTAGTGAACACTTTGACCATAGCAGGCCATGCAGAGACAAAGCAGGAGGCAGACATGCTTCCTACTCCGGAAGTTGGGTCAGCACAGATGATCTCACTAGTTTAAGGAGATTGGCTGAAGCTTTCTCCAAAGAGTCTGTGGATGGAAGATCACCAGATACTGCTCCAGAGACAGAGGAATGGCAGAAGAAGGAGGAGTAGGAATGGAAGAGGAATGAATACCAGGAGGAGGGATTTAAGATCTTGCAGAGAATTTGGATAAGGCTTTTACAAAGGAAGCAACTGAATCGAGTAAGTTTTGAAGAAGTTATTGGAGAGCTGACATATTTTACTTTTAAAACTTTTCCTTTTATGTTATTGGTTAGTAAGTTTAAGATCAAGCCCCTTGGGGCACTGTAGCTTTTTTAAAATTTTGCTTACACACAATTCATTCTTTGCAGCTAATTGGGCTGAAAAAGCCTGAAATAACGTTCGAAACAAAAAAGATGAAGTTCTTAGCCTACTTAGAAATGAAAATCATTATAATATGTTAAAATTTATGCACACACTAAACATGACTTATAGTGAAGGTTAAGACTTTCCAGTTCATCCTAATGTAGGATTGCCTAATATCAGAATTTCCTATTTTAGGTTTCTCTACATTGGGATTTCTTAATAAAATATTTTGAGAGGAGACACTGTCACCAGTTTTAGAAAGAGGAGTATCAGGAAACTCATTTCCCTCATACTCTGTTTTTGGGTAGAAGAGACATGATTGTATAACTTTTGCTTTTATAGAATTTACTCAAGATTGAGTTCTGAAAGCCATCCTTTTCTGAGCTTCCTGAGGATGTGTGCTAAAGTATATGGTCATTCTTTGCATCTTCTGCTGCTTTCCACTGTTTAGAGCTTTAGAGCCCCTAACGGACACAAGCATCTTTACAGTTTCCTTGTTTGGTTATATTCTTATTATTTGTGTGACTGTGTTACTCGGTGTTTTTTATTTTTCTTCAAATGTAGAAATTGTGTGTGTGTTGCTTTTCTATCTCTGCAACCTCATTATACAGCATAATAACTTAGATTTTTCTCTAAGTGTTTCTTTAATGGGAAAAAATAATATTTTCCTTCCCACTTTCACAAATTTAGCATTTTGATGGTATTGAACACCTCACTACTGAGTCTGAACTGAATCTTCCTAGATGCTTGAAGTCTTTTCCTTTTCTCTTTGAGAAAAAGTATAGACCCTTTGCACTTGGTGGAATCCGCTATTCACTGGGCTTCTTCTCTGGTCCTGAGCATTAGCCAACTCCCATCCCTCACACACCTTCAGACTCTTTCTCATTAAGGTTATACATGACATGCTGTGCTGTTTACTGAGAGCTACAACCCGAATAGTGGTCCCTTCAATTTTTTCTTGAATCCCCGTTAAACATATTTTTTCTTCTCTTTTCTTTTCTTTTTTGACTTCTTTCACTATATCTCTAGCATTTAACATACGGATTTTCACAAATATATATTGCACAATACAGATTAGCCCCATATGTTAAGAGCAATTCAAGTTAAAACCAGATTTAGACAGTTTAGTGACAGCTTAATGAGCTGAAGGAAGCTAGGCAACTTTTTCCCCCTGTTTTATCATTGAAAATTGTTTTTTTTTTTTTAAAATCCCAATAAGATAATAAATTTTAACAAAATATTTCCTGACAATTATAGATTCACATCCATAAGCCTCTTCTGAAAATGGATCACTTTTTTATACTGAGCCGCATTAGAGATTTCATGTTATTTCATTACTCTACAAAGCACTGACTATGTTTAATATCTCTCTGCTTTCCTTGGTTCCCCTGTAATCCCAGAACAGAGGTTTGGATTCTGGGAAGTTAGCCTAGCCAGTCAAGTTCTTGCTGTGCAAGCATGAAAACCCAAGCTCAGTCTGAGAACTGATGTTAAACACTGAACAGCTAGGAGTGGTCATGCAAAAGCACTAGGAATTGCAGGCTATGCATCTGGAACTAATCAGGAAGTTTCGAGTTTCAATGAGAAAATGTAGTTTTGCAAAACACAAAGTGGATACTATCCCAGAAGTAGCACCTGAGGTTGTCATCTGGGATCTACAGCATGATTACAAATCGATATATGTGCACACATGTGTACCTTCACTCATACAAACATGCGACTTTGCACACTACACACACACACACACACACACACACACACACACACACACACAAAGCAAGAATGAAGATTTGGATCACTTTGGGAACCAAACACCTTACAAAATAGGGGTGTACTATAAAGACAGTGGGTGGGGTTAAGAATAAGTAGTAGAAGTTAGTAGTTATAAATACCAACTATGGCCATAGGCCAATTATAGAAATGAGATCTATATGAGTGTTTTACTTTCTTTGGTTATGTCATTTGTTTACATAGTCATGTATTAAATATCTTTATTTGGATTTCTATTTCTGTATTTTTTAACATAATATATTGTCAATAAGCTAATACTATTGATTTTGTACCACAGCATTAAATTTACTAAATAACAAAATAGATATCACTTGAACATTTTACTTCCTCTTTTGGGTGGGGGTCTTTGAATGAGTCTCTTTACTGTTACATCTAGAACACTCTTCCATGATGACCTGTTTATTGTCATTACTTGTGCTTTAAGCAAAGTAGATGCAGATGGTCACTTTGTTGACAAGGGGTCAACCACTGGTGGTTGATTTTATAAACCAACTTGACTATTATTCAAACATAATAGAAAGCTGAAAAAGCAATGCTTTCTACAAGTTGGGGCAGAAGGTGATTCTTTAAAAGAATGGCATTTTATTGGCAAGATGACTGTAAAGTATTGCATCATCAGAGTTAGAGGTTTTTACCCAATCTGTAGAAGACCTGAGCAGAAGAGAGAGGAATAGTGGATCGATGCTTTTCAGGAATTGAGCATCATTTCGCCATCCTGCTCTAAGTAAAACACTGGCACTTTTCACTTGGTTTTAGTTTTTCATACTTAGACTAGAACTTATACTACTAGTCCCCTGTCCACTAGTACCCCTCCAGGCTTGTGGAGTTATATTAGAAATATTCTACTGGCTCCCATAAACACCAATCTTTAGCTGGCATAACAGGAGCTTCCCCAGTTATATGAGTTATTATCTGTATTATTACATTATATTATATATATTATAGTATATTGGTTTTCTTTTCCTGAAGAATCTTCAGTAGTACAGAAGACAGAACCAGAAATAATGTCTCAATTAATGAAAGTATAGAAATTAAATAAACACCACAGGTGAATAACAAGGTTTTTAATTTTCCATAAACACCAAGATGGCGTCAATTAAAGATGCTTATTTTTCTTTATATCATCACTGTTTAAAACTGGCAAAACAAGCATTATGATTTTATATTCATTATAGATCCCCAGAGCTCCAGGCTTGCTATAATGTCTTCTTCCTTAATCCCCCATGCTGCAAAATCATCTCATTTAAGTCACAGTGTACAGTAAAGCATTCACTGAGGAGTCTCTGCTCAGAAAGATAAATTGTACCATATTACCTGCAATAAAACAGGCTAAGTCCAAAGACAGAAATGTGCTGGTGAGTTTAACAATGTAAGGTGACAATGTGAAGCTGCCACTGGCATGAAAAAGCAGATGGAATTAAGACCAAATTCAAATGAAGACCATAGTCCAATGTCACCACTTGTCGCTCAACAAACATTCGCCAGAAAGCCAGCCTCAGGCACGAAGGTTGCTTCAGGATGTGAGCATGCTACTGCCATGCTGTCACTCTGTCACTCTCTCCCTGGTTTATGTAGATCTCTCCATCTAGGAGTTCACAAAACATTACTTTCTGACTGAATTAATTACGACTTATGGTGCCACAAAACTGACATTTTAGTTGGATAGATTGCAACAGAATGAGGGAGTGTTATAACAAGCAGAGATTTTAAGGCATCCTAGGATTGTTTTTGTAAGTGCATGCTATTCATAGAAATAGACTATAGACTCAGTGCAATAATTATATATTTCAGGTATTTGCAAATAAGTGGAACTAAAATGAAAGGTGAAGAGACACGGGAAGAAGAGGAGAAAGAAGTATGTACTCCCTTTAATAAATTCATATACATCTCCATGTGTCCAAACTTCATAGGTAACTTATAGCTTCTTGAAAACATGTACTAAGTTTCCCTAATAAAAAGCAGGAGTTAAAAACATTCATATCATTTCTAAACAAGCTTCAAATTCCAGTGCCAGTAAGAACCATTGAGACAACTATTGTTCATGGCTACAAAAAGTGTCTTGTTTAGACTTTACACTTGCTTACAGGTTAAATATTATTCTCTGCAGTCAACAAATAAAGTCCTACTAAGTCATAAATATGATAAATGTGGCTTTTTAACAAGGAAGTAAATATGAGCCATACTCTATTTATTGGTCCCTGGGACAAATAATTACTTCCTGTTTTGGAGCCCATGAAGTGAAGTTATCATCTTGGCTTGACTAACTTCGAGACTTCCATTTTAAAAGTATAACATACATAAAGACAGGGTCCTGTGCAATATCTCCACTGATAAAAGTGTTTGCCTCTGAAGCTCGAGGGCCCGAATTCAGGCCCTGGAACCATGTAAAAGGAAGCAAACAGAGAATAAATTATACAAAGTTATCCTCTGACCCTTATACACACACATGACACAAGCAACCCTTCCCCCCTCACATGCACACACATTAATAACAAAATAAACATTAAATAATCACAATGATAATGAAACAGATGTCTGCTTTCTGGTGTACCCATTTAACATTGGTTCTTGGATGTTTAATATTAATAAGAATATAAGCCCTTATACTAAGATAAGTGGAATATATAAGTTGACAAATCTGTTTTTCATTTTTTTCCTTTTTTTTCAAATTTAGGTTAGTATTTTTCCAATGAGTTTTAATCACATCAGTTCTTATGAGAAATGTAGAAATCATTTCAGATTGTTAAAGCTAGAATTTTTTTTACTCTTATAACTCTGTCACTGTTGCCAAGACACCTACAGAATGGAAGGATATTTTTAACCATTTGACCTTATTTCTACAACTGAGTACAATTCATAAAGAAACACACACACACACACACACACACACTCACACAGGAGAAACCATGATTAAAAATCCCACACAAATATTCAGCATCTTTAAGCACAAAAGCATTCAAAATAAGATCATTGTTTTGAACTATGAAATAAAAGGAAATCTAATGGTTGGTCAGTTTTATATTTTGATAAAAATGAACCTTAAAACTTCAGCCACATTAATTATAAATGTAAGACAGCAGTGGTTAAGGGCCACTGAGACTTTCTATTGACTCCACTGAACTCTTGCATGTTTCAAAAGGAACACAGAGTTCATTGTTTCTTACACTGGCAGAATTGCAAATCCATTCACCTCCCACTTTTCAGGACATAAATTATAGAAGACTCTGCTTACTGTATTTGTTAGCCCGAGATAGCAAACATGTGATGGACTAGGTGTGCTGGATATGGACATGGGGCACTCAGAAAATCATTCTCCATCCTGCTTCTTAAAATCACATGAAAATACCTGGGAAATCAGTGCGTGTGATGCTGTGTGTGTGTGTGTGTGTATGTGTGCATGCGCACACACGCATATGCGTGCGTGTGTGTGTGTGTGTGTGTGTGTGTGTGCGCGCGCGCGCGCGTGTGTGTGTGTGTGTGTGTGTGTGTGTCTGTGTGTCTGTGTGTCTGTGTGTCTGTGTTTCTGTGTGTAGGCATTTGGTATAGTTATGTGGAAGTCAGATGCTTGAGTCAGTTCTCTCCTTTCACAGAATCTCAAGCTTGGCAGCACATGCCTTTTCTACTCAGTCATCTTGATAATGCTGTAAGGACTTTTTAAAGGGGTTGAGTGCTGTAGAGATAGAACAGTGGTTAAGAACACTGTCTATTCTTGGAGAAGTATCAGGTTCACTGCCCAGCACCCACACAGTGCTTACAAAAGCAGAAGACCTGGTTTCCACCATAGGCTTGATCTCTTAATTGGGTAAAGCAAGAATTAAGTCAAATTAGTTGCAATCTGGATTTAGTTTCCCTTCCTTTAAACACAGCTGATAATGTCTATCTTTTCTTCTTACCTGTGACAATGCTCAGAGATTTGACTGTGAAGCCTTGTCCAAGTGCTCATGCTTTTTACAGCAGACAGCACAGCAGTGACAGACCTGATTCTCACTTTCCTCTGTGACTCTCATTGCAATTTAGGCCCTATATGTCCCATAGAATCCAATTCTCTAAATATTGCTTGGATCTTTTTCCATCATTTCCCACATTGCTCCACTGGGCCCTCATCCCATTAGCAGTATCTGTTCTTCTTATGTCATTTAAAGCCACCTTGGGTCAGAGATACCAGAACAATCAACCTTAAAGCCCAGGGTGCCTATGTGCTCTTTCTATCATCAATGTACCCTACCCCCACAGCTGTGCACTCCCTAAAGGCTCACAAAGGATCTGGAAGTATCCTTCAGCCACCATGCTATTCTCTGTTGATGTATCTGTCTAGAAGTCATTGCTCCTGCTCACTATTGTCATCCTCAGTGCAGTTCTCACCTAGGGCTTTTTCTTTGTAATTGCCTCGCTGTTAAGAATATAGCTCCCATTAAATTATTGAGAATTAACGTAAGGGTTGGCAAGAAGTCTATTACCACTAAGGGTGGTCAAAGGCATATGTGTATGCAATGCCTGGCTACCTGAGTTCCATCTCTGGGTCCCATATACACTAGTCCTAGCATGCCCTTACACTGCACACAAATTAGATTAAAAGTGTAGGCTCAGATGATATTCTCTCCTGCACATCACTTTCCGTATTAAAAAAAAAAAAATCAGCTTACTTATGAGTCCATCATCCTGGTCAAAATGCAAATTCCTAACCTTGGTCTTTCTAGAAATGAAGATAGTCTCAAGTACATTCACTGCAGTTGTTGATAACATGAAAATGTTACCAACACACTGTTATTTCTACCCTAAATGACTACTTATCTGGACTAACAGTGCTACATAAGACCCAAAATGTCTGCTACTGGAAAATCATCAATTTTAAACAATAATAAATTAGAATACCCGCAAACAAAGGCAATTTAATTACTAATATCATTCCATTGCACTTAGCATTTCAAAGACAATCTCACACATCTGCATCTTAAGAGAGGTCATTCCGTGAAGTCTTCCTTCTATTCATAGTTGAAAAATGTGTTACACCAATTTTCATGGTAATCATAATTAATATTTTCCAGTCTTCAACTTGAATGGTAACATTCATTTTAGTAAAAAGTAAATGAAAAATTAATTGAAAAAAATATGGCAAGAAGCATGTGGGAGAAAAAAATATTAAATAAGGTGAAAACAAAAGCATCCTGGGACCCGAGCCTGAACATTATAACCAAGATTGCTTATTAGGCATAAAATAGTAATCAAAAGCTCTGCTTGATATGAGTATAGCATAAATATGGTATTACATATAACAGCAGTTATTATTGAAACATTTTTCTTGTGAGATTGCATTAGAATATTTTACCATATTATGTAAAATCTGACTAGGCTTCCAATGCACAAAATTAGAAAAATAACAATTAAATCTCAACCCTTCGGCATTTCTAGAGTTTTATATTTCTCTCCATTAGAAGTCTGGGTTTGTTTTCAGGTCTAACAATTAATAATATTTAGACTAGAGCAGACACTACGTTTGTGATTTATTGCCCCTTCTTTGTGTAGCTGGTTCCCTCACATTTCCTCATGGGTCTCATTTTCTAAGATCATTGTCATTTCTTCTCAGTTCTAAATTTTAATGTTATTAACTTGCCCCTTAAACTGTGGCCATGAGCAAAGAAAACAAATACCTCCTAAATTCTTTCCATGCAATACATCTTGTCTTTAGATTGGCTAATGTGATTTCTTTCTGGTCTATTGAGTAGATTTGCATAATAATCAGCAATCAGTGAAAAAGGAACCTCCAATTCAGCTCTGCTTTCCAAGCCTTCTATCCACCATCCAAGCCTTTAAATGCATTTAAATCATTTTTGTTTGATATTATTCTCAATAAAACTGTGAAATAGGTCAGTGCTAAACTCATAAATCTAAGCTTCTCCGTGATTCTACGTTATTAAGCTTTTAGATCTCTTCAACAAACAGAAATTGTTGCTAGCGTAATTACCGAAGGTTTTCAATAAGTGGCAGAAAGTTCCACATGAATCTATAAGGTAATGCTGACAAACCAAAGTTTGGACCAAAATTCTCTTGATAGTGTTTAGGATATGCTGATCCGAACTCAGAAACCCTAGACTACTCCGTGTATGGATTCTGAATGCAGAAAAATATAGTCTAGCACATGTAGATGGGTATATACATGCATTTACCACTCCCCCCCACACACACAGCACACACACACACACTGAACACACACACACACACTGAACACACACACACACTGAACATACACTGCTCACATGCACACACACTCACAACACATGTGCACATACTCACAACACGCATACACACACAGCCTACACATAGACAGAAAAAAATGAATGAGCTCATTTCTTTACTATTGCTATTCCCATTGCTGTCTATTTCATTCCAATTCCCGTTAGTTTTCTTGTAACTTGCTGTAATACCTCTGCAAGTCTCCTTTTGTTTGTTCTTCCTTCTGCTTAACTCTCAGCATACTCATCCACTACAATGTTGATAGAATAAGCTCCATAAACCACTAAGTTAATGGCAGCTTTAGCATACTTAATTGTAGTGAACATTACTTGATCTTAAAATGCCATAAAGCATTGATTAAGGAACTCTAGCCATTCTAAGTTCCCTGAAAATCTCCAAGCTGGGCAAGCATGCTCGTGGATACGTGCCAAAAGTAGGCTTAATCGTCTGCTCTATCCATCCTCCTCCTTCGCATTGGAAGTCTTTGTTGCTTTTCTATACTCATCTCTGGAACCAACTTCTCTGTAGAAAGTTTTTTAAAAACTCCCCTCTCTCCTTTGGCCATTATCTTTTTCTGTCCCATTCACTTTCCCACTGAGGATCAGACAAGTTTCCTTTTCTGCTGGACCATGAGCTGAAAGCACTTCTTTGTTCTACAATAATACTCCAGAGACAGAATCTTCAAGTATTTAGGAAATAAATTCTATGTACATAATTTATCTTGCATAGGAACTGCAAGGTCTTCTTCAAATGTTCTGAAGTCATTCCCAGTTTACAGCACTCCTAAGACCAATGTCTTCCTCTGTCTGAGTTAAAGGCCATTCACAGTGCCTAGCAAGAGATTCCTGAAAAAGAATTGACAATTCTACGATTCCTTCCTTCCTGAGATTACTCTAATACCGATAGCTTTGTCTAATCTGAACTCTTACTCTTTTAGAGAAATATATTTATTTGTATTTCTAATAGGAAGCCTTTTGGGGTTTTGAGCTATGGCTCAGCTGGTTGGAGCACTTGCTGACTGCAGAGAAAGAGTTGGGTTCCCAGCACCCACATAGCAGCTTAGAAGGATCATTTCTTCCAGTTCCATGAGATCCAACACACTCTTCTGACTTTCATGCACACTGCAAGCATGTGGTATATGTATATACATGCTGGCATTCACACATACATATAAAAATAAATCACCAAAAAGAATTATCTCTAGTCTATCATCTTGTATGTCTCTATATTAAGAGTCTTACAAGGAAGTTTGGAATGGCTGCGAGTTAATTTTGCTTTCTCATCTACTCCTGAACATGTACCAATTGTTATAATTGTATAAATTTGAGATGTCTAATATGATAGTTTATGGTTTTATTTATTTATCTTGTCTCTGGCCTTTTGAGACTAGGTCTTACTATGTAGCCCAAACTAACCTGAACCTCATGATGCTCCTGCCTCATTCTCCTGAGTGATTTCAACATTGTGCCTTCATTCTGTATTTCCACATACAGACTGCAGTAAATTGAAGGGAGTAAGTAAGTAAGTGAGTGAGTAAGTAAAGTAAGTAAGTAAGTAAGTAAGTAGAGTAAAAGTCTTACATACGTGCTACCTTCCAAAAAAAATCCAGTACCTAATATTACAAATATGCTTTAATTAACACAATTTCTCATGTAACAATGACTAAGAAGGAAAAATAAGAAAAGACTAAACCAAAGATAATTCTAGATACAAGATTCAATAAACCTATACCACATAAAAAGAGTTTGCTCTTTGGATCTCTAAATAGGACAAAGGGAGTTGGCAAGAACAAGTGCCTAAATCAGAAACCAAAAAAAAAAAAAAAAAAAAAAAATAGGAGCCAAGAAGAGCATTGGTTCCAAGAAATGTTGGTAAGATGTGAATGTACCAGTTATGGTCAATGTAAGAAAAATCAGAAAAACAGAATTTACAGGAAGTTAAAGAACCAGTACTGGACACACTACCCTCACAGGTTCTGCTTTGAACTGAGCTTTTGCTCACCTAAAAAAATGATGTTGCGTTCAGAAAATTCAAGCTAAAACCTTGTTTTGAACCAACAATTGTTATTTTTTAATCTAGTAAACAACTAAAGCATAAGCATGATACCAAATAAAAATAGTTCAATATCAAATACTATCCAAATTCTATGACATGGATCATGACAAAAGGCATTTTATAAACAAAAAATGTCAGACCATGATTGAGGGTCAGGGTGTCAAGATTACCAATGGTGGTTTGCTATTTCAAGAATCAGGTATGGATGTCCTGTTATGTTTAAAATATAAAGATCCCACAATCCTAAAGAAGATCAGAACCATTCCCCAAGAGCTGCAAATAACTGACATGAAAATAAGATTTAAAAATTAATTTCAGACAGTGTTGGAACAGGCAGAGAAAGCTCTACCACTGATTATCCTCATGGTGACATCTTTATTAGATCAACAAAGATGCTTTTAAAAAGCTTAACATTGAATTTAAAAAATTTTAACATCACGATGATGGTTGTAGTTCTAAAATAGTTAATGGAACTGAGACACAGATCCCTAAAGCTTATGGATACCTAGAACCCAAATTCCATTATAAGATCACGTAAGCTGCACTATTTGTGTTAATATGTTTTGTGGTTATCCAGGCTTTTGAAGGCAAGATATTGTGGAATGGAACAAAAAAAAATTATTGTTCTATTCTATAAAATGTATCCAGTGCTTCAAATCATGTTAGCAAGTAGAATATCTCTTACATGAAGTGATCTAACTTTGAACCAATGAAGAATGTATTTTTGCATTTACCAGAGCAAATGTGGTACATCGTCTCTCAGGCAGACGAGCTTAAGTGTCCTATAATGTCAAGTGACTTGCCTAAAAGAGAGTAAAACAGCACACCCTCAGGCAAGGAGGAGATTTAAACAGAGCCAATTTCAGAAGCAGGGGACCTTTGCAAATCAAGACATTAATTTATGCTGAGACACTTTGCTTATATAATCTATGTCAAAAGCTAGGTCTGTAACTAGATGTTAAAGGTCTGGATGAATCAAGGGCATCAAAATGAATAATGCCATAATATTCTCAGATCTGTCCAAGTACAGTGCCTTCAAAAAATACAGTTTCTGATATCATCTCATATCAGATGGGTAGACCTCAGCAGCACAATTTGATGAGCTTGACTAAGATGCTAACAAGGTGACAATAATCAAAAGAATAAAATAATTCTTTTGAATAAGCATAGCAAAATTACCAATGTGGATACTTTTAAACTGGTAAAAAAAAATTAAAATTTTTAAATAAAACAATTTAGAATGGAGAGGTTATGATTTAGTTTAATTTATTGAATCTAGATAATATATCTAAAATAGGTAATGTCTTTCTGCACATATTTAATTTACAAATTCCTCCTTAGACACTGACAGCTCACCATTCTCTGTCTATATTTATTAATCTACAAATTCTTACTTGGACATTTCACAGTTCTCTGGCATCCCTAAAGCCAATTAGTGATGAAGCCCCAGGTCTCCAAAGCAAACGGAAGACTTTAATTGAAACTTTACTGGCTACCTGCCTATTCAATCTAGAGAAATGAGAGAGTGATCCTTTTATTGTTCAAAATTGTGAACTGATACCAAACCTTTCACATTTGCACTTGGAAAATTCCCAGGGAACTGATCCATAAGTAAATTATAGAAATGAAATTCATTAAATCAAACATTTCTCCGTATTAAATAATACCCACAACTCTGAGACATATTTCACTTGGCTCTATTATCCCTGACATACATTTTGTGAACATACACAATACATGATTATAATTTTATTAGTAATGTATATGTGTGACCACCTTGATCTTTGTGCCCAACCTAACACCCATTTGGCAATGTAGTGAAACCTTACCTTGCTTCCATTTTCTCTCGCTTCTCGTTCCATCTTGAGGTCAGAGATTAGAAGATTCTTATACTTGCTTTTCCCATCACTGCCTTGGTCATCTATCCTGTATTCTGAAGTCAGCTGTGCAGAGCGGGGGCTGTCACTCAGGTTCAGTGGCTGCTCTTCCTGCTCCAGCCCAGTTTTCCCATCACTGCTGGAGTCCCCAGGCTCCCTGCCATGTGCTCCCCCTGAAGCAACTGAGCTGTGCCCCAGAGTCTCATTGCCATTAGAGCTCTCCGCAGCAGAGTCATCTGTTAGGGAGAAAGATTGATAGTTTAAGTAATATGCAGATCATCTACAACTAGTGTTGACTAAGTCCTGAAAGATGTGAAGCAATGTGCCTCTGATTTTATTCATATATGAAATTTAACTAAGTGGCAACCTTGTTTTGAAGCAGCAATTGTTATTTTTTAATCTAGTAAACACACTAAAGCACAAACATGATATCAAATAAGAAAAGAAAATAGTTTATATCCAAAGCAATCTCAAAGAAAAGTCAATCTAACAAAGTGAATAAGTTAATTACCAATTGCTTTGCAGATTGATACAATTCTTCTATTAAGAATGTTCAGAAATGTTCCTGTCCATAGAAAAGACAAGGACACAAAATGGAACAGAGACTGAAGGAAAGGCCATCCTGAGACCACCTCACCTAGGGATTGATCCCATCTGCAGACACCAAACCCCCACTCTATACCAGCAGGACTAGTATGGTTGTTCCCTGAGAAGTTCTACTAGCACCTGACCAATGCACATGCAGGTACTTTCAGCCAACCATTGGACTGAGTATAGTGTCCCCAGTGGAAGAGCTAGGGGAAGGGCTGAAGGAGCTGAAGGGGATTGCAGCCCCATAGGAAGAACAATATTAACTAATCGGATCACCCAGAGCTCCCAGAGACTAAGCCAGCAACCAGAGTATACATGGAGGGTTCTATGGCTCCAGATACATATGTAGCAGAAGATAGCCTTATCTAACATTAATGGGAAAGGAAGCCCTTGGTCCTGTGAGGGTTTGATATCCCAGCATAGGGGGATGCTGGAGCAGTGAGCCAGGGGTGGGTAAATGGGGGGAGGAGCACCCTCAAAGAGGCAAAGGGGAGGGGGAGAAGGAGATTATATGGAGGTTTGTGGAGGGGATAACTGGGAAGGGGAATATTATTTGAAATGTAAATGAATAGAATGATTAATAATTAAAAAAAGAATTTTCAGACTTGGGACAATTCATTCATAAATGGCAGTTCCTATCCAGGTATGTACATTGCTACATCCTTGATGAGTATTAAGTATTTATGTAAAGTATATTAAAACCACTCATAATCTTTGTTCCAAACATTATAATTGAGGGAGTTTTATGTGCAGATAATTTAATCTGTTAATCTTTGTGTATAGTTCTGGGAAGCTAAAAATACAATTCTACCAGGGTTGATATGAATAGCAAAAAATATTGAGAAATGGCAAAAATTTATAAAAATAGTTAAGTGTTAGTGAAATAGTTTAAAATATTATATAATAATATTATTATTATAATATATTATATATGATCAGGATGAACATTATATATGTGTATATATATGTATATGTATACATACACACATATATATATATATATATAATACTTATATAGTTAGTCATATTTTATTCTAATATTTAGGGAAATGCAGTTCATTAAACATTGAATAGGAAAGTCTGGCTAAAGTGAATGATTTTGTTTCAGTATATATAAAAAAAGATACATAGATAAAATTTACATACAACAATATGTTATATTTTTCTTATGTCAAATTTACCATGGACTCATAGGGAATAGATCTGAAAAGCTGTTTCTCTAAAAGAGTTTTATTAACTTGTAACCACAGGAATACAAATGAATGAGAGAAATAAAATTCAGTATGATTTTTACACACTTCTGGTTATTATGAAATATGCATTGTTTTGTGGGGTATAGTGGAATAGTTAATATTTTAAATTGCATTCATAGTAATACACACTGAAACTCTAAAATGGGTCTTTGTGTTTACTTACCCTACAGATAACTTTTAGGCCTACCCTGAATCCAATATATATATGTATATATATATATATATGTGTGTGTGTGTGTGTGTGTGTGTATACATTTTGCTTTGATTGAGTTCACAAATAATTAAAGAGAGAAAATTAAGCATAATACAGAGAAATACAGTTGCTATCAAGGACAAGAAGCCAAACTTCTGGTAGTATGGTGACATGATTGAACTCCCAATAGCAGGAAACATCTGCCAAGTGAAGGAAGATGCTGGGACTTTTCCCAGCAGGCCAATCGGCATGAGCAAAGTGATGGACAGAGATTATGATGAGCATACAAAAGAGAATGGGAAAAGACAGAAGAGAGTAATAGAACAGGAAGTGACGTATCTGTAGAGGGTTGGGCAGTCACCTGGAGTAAACAAGGTAAAATATTTTTGGAAGTTGTTTAGCTTTATGAGATGGTATCTTTCCACATAGCTCAGGCTTGCCTCAAAGTTGGCATCCTGTTTCTAGCCTAGCTAGATTAAAGGAACACACCAGACTCTAAAATTTTATTATAAAGACATTACGCTGACTTTTATGAGTAGAGGAGAATTAATGGGCTAAAATGAAAGTTGAAGGGGGATCAGTTAACAGAACCAGAAGCCATCAATATTGTTATCTCTGAAGGCGAGGATGGGCAGTGAGAGGAACAGAACAGTGGAGAGGAGAAATGGGACAGCCAGAAGTCAGATGGACACCAGCATACCAGGATGGAAGGGAAATAAAGGCACTCACATGAATTTAAATAAAAAGATTCAAACAATAATTTAAAACACATTCAAATGGCAAATTATACTGCATCATACACTTTATATTTCCAATTAAATCCAGTTGTGTGCAGAGCACATGTACACAGGAATTCTCAAAAGACAGTTCACAAACAATATAATGTCAGTTTCCACAGTCATTTCTTCAAGAAAACAAAATCAACCTTTTATCAATAAAATATGTAGTATTTTTAAATACAGAATTAAAAGGAATGATCTATAAAAGTAATCTAGAAAAATGTGTGTATTATTTTATTCTAATTGAAGCATTTGTGCTAAAACACAATGGATTATTTTTTGTTGTTGGTTTATTCGAGGAGCGCATAACAAACACAATGGATGTATTTAAATATAAAAATTTCACTGATGACACCTAATCTAATTTTAGTTCACTAGTATTCCACATATGTATGAATGTATGTATGTATGTATGTATGTATGTATGTATGAAACATTCTGGTTTTTTGGTAAGAAAGCTTTACCAATATAGAATAAATAAACTAAATTTGTATTACATTTTAAATGAAATCAATTGCTAGCACAAAGCAAATCCAATTTATTTTCTAGTTAAAAAATAAACCTACTATGTTTTTCTTTAATCTGAAATCATGGTATATAGGTAGTACAGAGATAAACTTATTTCTATATTAGGTTGGATGAAAATTACCATTAGAGGAATCTTACAAATATCATTTAATTATAATTTCCATGAAAAAATATAAGCAATGTGAGAAATATTTTTAGATGAAGTACTTCACTCCAGATGTTACCAAGGTAACCAAACTCAATAGCTTTACATATTTGATTTCTAGGTAAATCAATGTGTTTTATAGCACAAGTCAGTAAATTACATATATTTTTATTAGACATACATACCTTGTAGTTTAAATGGTTAACGGTAACGTCTCATGCTAAAGTTTTTAAAAAATTAAACTTGAAACAAAATTTAGGTACTTCCGTTTAAATAATGTAGAGCACTGATTAAACCTTAGAGGCTAAATTAACAATTTTTATTGTCTTGCTTCATTCAACCACATTAGCAAATTTATATTCTCCGGTTTATCATAATCAACTCACATCAATTCACTGTTCTCAAGGAGTCGTCTGCCTTCTTACCCAGTGCAGTTGGCTCCATCAACCTTGGCTGCTCGTATGTAGCTTACAGGATGCTGCACTGAAAGAAGAGTGTTTCTATTTGTAGTGTGTGTGCTGAGGGGAGGGGCTTCAGGTCCTCGCTCTCAGGTTGATGGGTCTTCTCTCAAGGATTCAACCTGGGTACCACAATATCTAAACCAAAGCTCCGTATTAAGTCTGAAGGAAAAACAGTACTTAGAGCTTGTGTGAACAGAGGCACCCAGGATACCTAGCAACAGATGAGAGTGTGGAATGTGGGGACACAATAGTGTGGAATCCCTGCCGTGGAGAGAGCAGAGACTATTTGGATTTAATGTATCCTTAGATGAGATTGAGAGTGGCATCAGTGTAGTGGAGACTTACATCTCTGTTATCTCTGTCCTAGGTCTTGTAGAGAAGGTAGTGGTACCAAGGGAAAAGCTACCGATCTCATTCGCCTCCTTGATTCCCCATTCCAACCATCAGCTCGTGAGGATCTAGGAGCACTATGACTGCTTTGAACCCTCTCATCACTGTTTTGCACGGAAGTAATTTTAATAGCAACCAAATTTAACAGGCAGCTTTCTCTCTATGAAGCCGACTAAACTTTATAATTGTCTATAGTGTATATGTGTTACTGTACGTATTTGAGAATGAATATGAATGTGCATTCTCTCTCTTTTTCTTCCTTGTTAGCTCACTCCTCTCTCTCTCTGTCTCTGTCTCTGTCTCTGTCTCTGTCTCTCTCTCTCTCTCTCTCTCTCTCTCTCTCTCTCTCTGTGTGTGTGTGTGTGTGTGTGTGTGTGTGTGTGTGTAAACAGTGCTTAAGCATCTAACTATTTGACTTTAACCACTCTCCATAGACCTTTATCATGCTCTTTGGGCCCGCTGTTTTGAGAAGACAAATTGGAAAAACTACTGCATCATTACTTTGAAGATCTATCATTGGAAGCTGACTCTTAAAATCTGTCAGATGTTTATAGCTCTAAACATTTGGGGTTTTTTTTGTTGCTTTTACCCCAAAATGTACTATAATTGTTCACTAAGGATAAGTTCTTTGATGCATCTTTCATATTTTAATGTGTCTTATTATAAAACAAACATTGAAACCACAATATAAATGTATATAACCATGTGACTTATACACATAAGAAAAAGGAAGTTTCAGCCGGGCAGTGGTGGCACATGCCTGTAATCCCAGCACTTGGGAGACAGAGGCAGGCAGATTTCTGAGTTCGAGGCCAGCCTGGTCTACAGAGTGAGTTCCAGGACAGCCAGAGCTACACAGAGAAACCCTGTCTCGAAAAACAAAAAAACAAAACAAAACAAAAAAACCAAAACAAAAACAAAATAACCAAAAAAAAAGAAAGAAAAGAAAAAAGAAGTTTCAAAGTTCTTTCAAAGTCAGCAAAGTGAGTTCAGGTTCACAAGTCCTTAAAATCTGTTGATGTCTTCTGTAAGCTCAGTGTCTCTGGCAAAATTTAAACATATGTGTATGCATGATGGGACCAGATCTCCCTCTACTCCCTGCTCTATAGCAGGAAACAGGTTGTTCTTTCTTCTATCTTAAACAAGAATTTAAAGCCTGACTCCTGAGGTCTGGGTTCCCAAGGCAGGAAAAAAAATCTATTAAAATAGTTTAAAATGTTAAATCCCTAGCATCTAACAAGCTAAGGCAAGGGGATAATGGGTTTGAAACCTGGCCATAAAATGAAACCTTGTTTCAAATTAATTAATTTTTTAAAATACACAGTTTGTTTGCATTGCACAACATTCTTCAGATTGTATACTATTTGAAAATAAAACCTTGAGTCTTTACAGGAAAAAGAAGCAGAGGCTTGAGATCAAAATATTCACACCAAGGACAAATTTACTGTGGTAAATAAAAGCAAGTCTGACAAACACTGGAAAGGGCATAAAACATTGGTTTTAAATCATAGAATTGATTTTACTGAGGGTAAGAAAGTAATGCTTTCAGTTTTTTGTTTTTTACTGAACTAATACTATGGAAGGGTAGCCTTGTCCTGTTTTTTTTTGTTAGTTTTTAATTCATTCTTAAAATTAGATTTAATTTAAGAAGGTAATATAGAGAATGGTATGTAACTAAAATCCAACACAATGATCAAACAATAAAGCTAATTTTTATTTATCAACAAAAGGTAATCTTGATCATTTATTTTGTATTACATGTTCAATCAGGGGCGAGATAAGTGCCACAGTGGGTATGAGCACTTGCTGCTCCTTCAGCATATCTAAAAGACTGACATGGTAGCTCATAAATTTCTGCAACCTTAAGGGTATATGATAAACTGTTCTGACTTCTGTAGGCACTGCTTATATATGTGGCGTGTGTGTGTGTGTGTGTGTAAGGAATACAAATAAATTCTGAAAATAAATAAACTTCTATTAAAGAATCATAGTGGACAGCATATTTTATTGGATCTAGTAAATTTGAATATAAATCATATAAAATGTTTCTGATATTAGGCTAAAGCAATACTATCAAGTGAAAACAGTATCAAGTTTTTGAGAATTTTATGTAAGGTGCAATAAATATAAAGTTAATGTTCAGATGACGGCAAAGCCCAAGTATCCCTGCTTCTTCATATTTCATATGCTGGAAGTTATGACTATGATTACTTAGGTACAACTTAAATCAGTAGAACAAACACAATGGCATCAAGTTGTTAGGGACAACCTAGTATAAGAGGGAGAGTTTGAAGAAAAAAATGATTCATGACTATACATAACGCTAATGTTTGAAGTTATTCAATTTACATATCTCATAAGCATCTCCAGAAACAAGCAAAGAACTAGAAGTTTCTACATAATACAACAACGGCTGTGGACTTCAAAGAACTTTGGTACTTTGCTATGGATTCTTGTTTCCTTAATAATTTAATAAGTCTCCCAAGCAAGGAACTTGGAGAACATTATTCTAGTCGTAGGAGAGGCCGTTTATCTCTGTGGCCACTAAACAACTATCAAATGAAGCATGACAAAACTATTCAGTGATTTTAAGATGATTTAATCTTATAAATGAACATTACTATAATAAATTTCAGTGGCTTATTTTCTAAACTTCAAAATATACTTTGATGTTCACTTGTTACCTTGTTTAGTATATTACAGAATTGCGTATCTGATGGAATATGATGTATATACCATTTTAATATTTTCAATATGATTTGATAAAGTCATTTTCACATACCACACACACACACACACACACACACACACACACACTGATTCATCTACACACTCAAGATCAGGTTCTCTTGAGTTAGTTAACCTGCAACTTAATTTGTCTTAAATTGTACTAATGTGCCTAAATAATCAATTTTGTCACCATTGCCAATTTTCAAGTCCTTTTCCCCAGTGCTGATTTGGCATACATCAATGGCAGTTGATTTATTTCCCTGTCTTGCAAGACTTTTCTAGCCATGATTTACAAAATGTGTATTAGTTTAAATTTCCATAAACTAAGCATTTTACAACTTTTTTCCTTTCTCTAATTTCACGTGTGTGGGTTTATTTGATTCATTGTATGTGCATGTAGGTGTGTATGTGTGCATATGTGTGTGATGCATGTATGTATGCGTATGTTTTTGTCTGTGTTCATTTGGATAGCCAGAGCTGATAGGAACCAGCCATTCTGTGCTTCCAACTTATTTACATAGGCAGAATTTCTCAATCACACTCAGGGTTCCTCTATATGGCTCGTCTGGCTTGCCTTGTACCTACATACTGAGGCTGAAATTATAGGTTTACCAGTACTTATGCATACTCTGAGGATCTGAATTCAGGTTCTCATGATTGCTTGGTACAACTTAAGTCAGCACATTAGCCACTGAACCATTTCAACAGACCATGGCATTTTACATCTTATATAAATGGGTTCAAGTAGACCAGAGCATAGCAAACATGGCTCTGGAAAGTCTTGCTCTTGCTTCTCCATTCCCTCTGCTTTGCTAGAAACTGGTAGATTGCATTCCTAAAGCTAGTCAACAAGATCTATTCTTATACTTGGCCATTTCCTTTTCCCAAGGTTGACTACCAAGGTCCAGCTCTGGAAGATTAAAATCTAGCAGTCAAAAAGTCCCCTTTTATGAACCATAATTAACATGCCCAATCCAAACAAACCAACTCATCTTAGCATTGGACTTCCCCTTTCCCTTTACAAACTGTCCTTTGTCTATGGGTTTTGTTTGTCCCCTTGCTATCCAGAGGCAGTCCTTTGTTTCTCCAGGATACATATTCTCTCTGCTATCCTGTATTGCTTTTACCTTCTCCCCAGTCCTCTTTATCCTATCTTTGTCTCTTATTTTCTGTCCTCATAATTCTTTGTCTCTCTGGGGGAAACCTTTTATGTGCTGAGAACTTGATCTTGAGGGGGCTTGTGAAGATTGCGTTCCTTTCAGATGTCTTTGTGTTCCTCTGCAGAACCTAGCCTAGTGTTTTACACAAAAGTAACATCACACATGCAGATAAAGACTCAAAAAAAAAAGTTTAGACAAGTAGATTAAACAACATCATAGATAAGAGAAAGCAATAATGCAAGTGTGGGTGGGACTGTACAAGGGATGGATACCCAGGTGGAGCAGTCTCTGGACGGCCCCTCCTTCAGTTTCTGTCACACTCTTTGTCTCCATATTTGCTCCTATGAGTATTTTGTTACTCGTAAAAAGGGCCAAAACACCCACACTCTTTGGTCTTCCTTGTTCATGACCTTCATGTGGTCTGTGAATTGGATCTTGGATATTATGAGCATTTGGGCTAATATCCAAAAGATATGTTCTACTTGAAGCTAAAATGAATGTGATCCAAAAGGAGGCTTTTCTACATTGGCACTTAGCCTATCAAGAAATTAAGGTTTTGAGTGTGTGTATGTCATATATGTTTTACTGTGAATAATAAGTCAGAAAATCCTTTAGTCTCAAGAACTGAAAAGGAATAAAAAATATAAAACAACCAAGCTGTGATAGATTTATGTATGAAACAAATGGATAGGATCTTGGCTAGCTTCTCTTCAATACTTGTGAGCACAGCTGTGGTGGCTATCTACATCACAGAATCTCCCAGGCACGTCATGGGAGAGTGAGCACATGAAGTAAACTGAAAAAGGCAACCCTGGCTCTTTGGATAAAATATGGGTTTTGTAGGAAACCTGGAATGATCCTCCACATAAATCAAACAGCAAAACAGGTTAGGAAGTGTGTCCTCAGAAAATACCTGAATCATTCCTTGTACTGCTATGCAAAAGGGAAGATGCTTTCAACACATTTCTTTCTGGCAAAGAAAAGACCTTAGTCTAAGACACACACCCAGAAAGTTCCAGAGTAGCTTAATATCTGCAAGAAGAAATGAAATTGTGAGATGCACAGTTACGTTTGTTCATCACCAGTACAATTTGTGACTGGAATCTAGATTAAAATCTTGGGTTACAACCTGTATCTGGATATCTTTGATTACGTCAAATGTTTCCCTCTTATCCTTAATTTCTCCCTCACTGGTGCATATAAATTAGTTAGTAAGCATATCTGTCGGGAGCTGACTCCTAGCAGTAAGCAGCTATCATCTTTGCCAGCCATCTCAGGCCATATACCCTGACAAGAGATTTGTTTTTCAACAGCCCACAACAGCTGAGCACACCCTGATAAACATTTTGTTTTGCTCACATATCTTGTTTTGTTGTTTAGTGTTCACAACTGCAAGGCACGTGGTAATGTGTCTTCAGTTGTGCTCCCCTGCTTGGGCCTATTAAAACCCAGGATTTCCTTTCAATAAACAAGACTTGATCAGACTCTCTGTCTTGTCTCCATTCTTTGCATCTCTTGCCCCTCCATCCCCACTCTCTCCCTTGCTAGACCCTGTTGACTGACCCGAAGGAACTGGATCACACTGGTGCTCAATGAGAGGCAGCAAGAACGAGAGACCCAGTGAGAGACATTATTGGAAGAAGGGTTGACTGAAAATTCAGAAGTGAAACAAAGGTGATCACTGCGGGAATCTGCCACATAGAGAAAGATAAGTCATAATAATGAAAATAGGGCAAGAAATAAATCAGCCTGAACTCAACTCTGGTTTGGTTTTGTTGTTTGCTGTTCACGTATATCAATTATCTGCTTTTTTCATTGTTTAAATGCTGTGTTTCATGTTCAAAAGAAAAAGACATATCCAAAATTAGAATCCAAAATATGACCAAAGGTTGATGATTTGTCAAAGCCAGATTGTGCCTGCCTAGAAAAACAGGCAGACAAATATTATGACCCTGAATGGCCTCTTCACAAAGACCCCCTCCCTAGGTGCCTCTGCCTTCAGATGCTCCTGCTATGGGGATGGTGGTTGTAGATCCCAGAAAGGAGCTACAGGACAAAATTTATCTCCTTAAACAATAGAGTTAGAAAAAGAGTATCAGGACTTAATTAATCAGCTACAAAAATTAAAGACAGGGAAGAGGTCTCAAGAGAGCAAGAAAAATCCCCCGGGTCCTTGTGTTTCTCAACCCAGATTCCAAAGATAGCCCCTATCTTCTAGCTTTAGTTTAGCCACAGATCAGCCAGAGGAGGGAGAGGCTGAGGCTTTCCCTGTATCAGAGACCAGAGACACTCAAAGGGCTGCTTGGAGACATCATACAGGGTTTAATTTTCAAATCATTAAAGAATTAAAAAATACAATGTCACAATATGATGCCACTGCTCCTTTTACTCTTGTAGTCTTAGAATCAGCCACAGAGTGGCTGACTCCTGGCAATTGGAATACTTTAGTAAGAGCAGTTTTTAGTGGTGGAGACCATCTTATTTTGAAATCAGAGTATCATGAGAATTGTAAAGAGACAGCTAGGAGAAATATTCAGGCAGGCAATGGTTGGCTCTTTGATGTCTTAGTGGGAAAAGGGCAATTTGCTTCTAGTAATAACCAGATGCAATATGACCCAGGCTTATTCACTCAAATTCCAAATGCAGCCATGAAAGCTTGGCATAAACTCCCAGCAAAGGGAGACCCTGGTGCATCTTTGATAGCAGTCAGACAAGGGCCTAATGAACAATTTTCTGATTTTGTTCATTGATTAATGACAACAGCAGGGAGGATTTTTGGTAATGCAGAGGCAGGTGTAAATTATGTGAAACAACTTGCATATGAAAATGCCAATCCTGCCTGCCAAGCAGCCATTAGACCCTACAGAAAGAAGACAGACCTTATGGGGTATATCAGACTCTGTTCTCACATACAGCCTTCCTACCAACAAGGCTTAGCTATGGTGGCTGCCATGCAAGGACAATCAGTAAGAGATTTCCTGGCAAGCAGAGACGAAAAGGCCTGTTTTAAATGTGGCAAGCCTGGACACTTTGCAAAATATTGCAAAGCAAAATATGAGTTAACCCAGAAAGAGCCAGGAAAACAGCCTGGGCTATGCCCACATTGCAAACATGGAAGGCATTGGGCCAGTGAATGTAGGTCCAAGACAGATGCACAAGGAAATATCCTTTCCCATAATCAGGGAAACGGGAACAGGGGCCATCCCCAGATTCCGAGCCAACACAAGCCAAAACAGGCTTATGGGGCAGTCAGTTTCATACCAGCAAACAACAACAACCTCTTTCAAAACTTAGTCAAGCAACACCAGGAAGTGCAGGACTGGACCTCAATTCTGCCACCCACGTAGTGTTAACCCCAGAAATGGGACCTCAGGCCTTACCTGCGGAGTGTTTGGACCACTCTATCCATATGTGTTTGGCCTGATAGTGGGAAGAAGCAGTGCTACTATGCAGGAACTACAGATTTTTTTTCTGGAGTTATAGACAATGATTATCAAGGTGAGATTAAGGTAATGGCCAAGGCAATACAGAATATAGTCACCATTTCTATAAGAAGGAGGATAGCTCAACTATTGTTACTTCCATTGTTTCCTACTAATCACAAATGTAAGAGTGCTAAGAGAGGGGATCAAGGTTTTGGTTCCTCTGATGCATAATGGGTACAGCCTATAGTTAAACAAAAACCTATGATGATAATATGGCTTGATGGAAAGGCATTCCAAAGCTTGGTTGATACAGAGGCTGATGTGACAATCATCAAACAAAGTGATTAACCTGCCACCTGGCCTCTGACCCCAACCTTCACCAATCTAAGGGGTAGTGGCCAAAGATAAAACCCACAACACAGCTCTAAGGTGCTGACATAGAAAGATAAAGAAGGAAATACAGGAAATATACAACCCAATGTCATCCCAGGCCTTCCCATTAATCTCTGGGTCTGAGATCTGTTATCCCAGTTATGATTGATTATGTGCAGCTCTAATGAAGTAATCACAGCTCAAATGATAAACTCTGGATTTTTCCCAGGGACTAGATTAGGAAAAAGTAAAGATGGGATTACTCATTCTATTGAGGCCCATGGACACATTGAAAGAAGCAGCTTGTGGTATTTTTGCTGGGGGCTATTGATTCAGCTGCACCCCTAGAATGTTGTGTAGATCTCATCACCTGGAAGAAGACACACCCATCTGGGTGGATCAGTGGTCCCTAACCACTGAAAAATTACAAGCTGCTCAGTTGCTAGTGAAAAATAAATTTGAAAAAATTAAAAATGGGGAATGGTACACTACCAAGGGATCCCCCAGAAATTTTAAATTTTTTAACTTTGGATTCTGAAGAAAATCTGCAGATAGAGTTTGGCATCCTGATACCACAAGGAACTTTGCAACAGTCCTCTGGAAAGACCCATTAACTGGAACCTGGAATGGGCCAGATTCAAGCCTGGAGTCTGGGAGTGTGGCGGAATGTGTGCCGTCCCTTACAGGGATACCTGTTGGGTCTCCAGCCATCTCTAGCCAGTGCTCCCCCAGAAACCAAGCTATCCTTTCATAGTCCCACAGATTTCCTCGCTTTTTTTTTTTTGTTAAAATCAAAGCTATGCTCAGTTCTGTACTTCTATAGATTTACATTTAGAAAGAATGGAATCTGCTATATCACATTTGTAAATTTCATTATCCTCCTTAGCTGATATAGTGCTATACTTTTACTCCTCCAACAGAGGGAATTGTGTGTTACCCTTAAAAAAGAGTGTTGCTTTTATACTGACCATTCAGGCATTATTAAGTCTCTTGTCTCTTGGGTCCATGCTGTTCAACAAACTGATTGCTTTTGTATGACAACAGATAGATGCTATTCAAATAAAACCCATACAGGTCTGTTATTACAGGCTGGAAATAAGGGACTCTAAAACTTCTGTCATCAAGACTACAAGGATTAATTCCTAACTTACATGCTAAGCCAGATAGTCAATGATGGGTAAGAGAGCACCCAAGACTCTTGCCCTTAATGGGAGGCCTCACCATCCTAAGACAGGAGCTCATCCTAATGGCTGTTGAGTATTCAAAGATGGGAAAGGGAGGTTGGGGTCTTTTGTTCCGACCTATGACAGGCACAGTTTCCAATAGTTTCCCCAGCTTTCCCTTTTGAAAAAATTAAAAAGGGGGATCTGTTGGGAGCCAACTCCTAGCAGAAAGTGGCTATCATCTTTGCAGCTATCTCAAGCCATATACCCTGACAAGAGGTTTGTTTTTCAATAGCTAAGCACACTCTGATAAACATCTTGTTTTGCTCACATATCTTGTTTTGTTGTTTAGTGCCCCCAGCATCAAGGCATGTAGTGAAGTGTCTTCAGCTGTGTTCCCCTGCTTAGGCCTATAAATACCCAGGATTTCCTTTCAATAAACAAGACTTGATCAGACTCTCTGTCTTGTGTCCATTCTTCACATCTCTTGCCCCTCCATCCCCACTCTCTCTTGCTAGACCCTGTTGACTGACCTGAACGGACCAGATCATATATCAATTATTCATCAATTATATATTGTATATTTCCACTGTTCATGAGCTAAAAAATAAATCACCCAATTTCAGGACAATGGGTCTTCTCTCTACAGTCACTAGATACAACAGCTGGAAATAGCTTATATATACCATTAGTTTCACATGAAAAAAAAACATGAATCTGCAGGTGACTTAAGGACAAGTGTCTTTGGGTCTATGAGACTGGTTAGTGATGTACGGTGTTGTCATGTGTATGATAACAGCCAAATATTTGTATATAAATAAGCCACTGGGGAAGCTGCAGAGCAGTCTTTCCCTCCTAGTTGAGAAGTGGAGGTCTTTTTCTACCTTGGAAGAAATGGAGATAGGAAACAGAGGAAATGTATAAGAAACCTGGTATTTTCTAACTCTTAGAAAGTACAAAAAGTGTTGCTACTAAGCTTTCATTGTTTTTCTGGTCATCATTTTTCCATGTTAGTAGTAGGTGATCAACTTTTCATGGATTCTGTAGACACTCTGCAATCGATTTTCCAATAGATTATCAATTTTTGTGTTTGTTTTGCTTAATTTGATGAAATAGTCATTCTTTTTTACTACCACCACATCCAAAAAATCAACTTTCAAGTTTATTTTACTCTAGTGAAATATTTCTTTGGCATTGGAGAAAATCTAACGTCTCAGTTAGCTTCAGATGTCAAATTGACACAGCTCAAGAGTTATCTGAGGAAGTCTCAGTTCAGAGATTCTTTGATCAGATTGCCCATAGACATGCTTGCAGTATATATTCTGATGGCTGATTGATATATGAGGGCCTAGTTCTCTATGGGCTTTGTCAACAGAAGCCATGGTGTCCAGAGCTTAAAGAAGAAAGCTAGCTGAGCAGAAGCAAAAGAGTGAGGAGGCAGTGGCCAGTATTCCTCCCTGTTCTTGAGCTTCTGTCATGAATTCCCTTAATGATGGACTGTGACACTGAAACCCTAGGGTGTGTTATAGCTGATGAGACAACATATCCGAAGGCCATGGAGTAGTACATAATTGAATAGCCCATTTGAAGCATTTACTATGTTTTTTCTTTTTACCTTCAAAGAACATGAAAGCCTAAAGGTAAAAGGTATTTCTTTATGTAGCTTTGTGTCCCTTCAAAATTCACTTTATATATATGATCTGTTTTCTTAGATATTCTGACTGGCTTTGATTGGGTTGTTTGTGTGGTCATCCTCAAGTGATTGCTACATTTTAGTGACATAATATTCATTTTTACAGAGTAGCTTTTGCATAGGGAGGAGATTTTACATGACATCCCACCATCTTCTTGATGGCATTCTTTGATTCTGGGTGTCCTAATTTGATATCTGTTGGTGTGGTGAACAAAGTGACCAAAAAGTAGGTTACATATATGAAAGAGCTTCCCTCCCAATACTTACACTTGAGTGCTTCTGAGACAGAGACAGTTACTCAACATATAGATGATTTTTACCTGAATGCTTTTTCAGAAGTTGTGTGTAACTATAGACATAGACTATCAGGAGCTCATATCACACTCTTAGTGTCCATATGAGAACTAAACTATGACTTTGCCTATAGGCTCTTTCTATATTCTTACACATTCTTAACCTGGATTTCATATACATCAAAATAGAGACTGTGACAGTCCTCTTGTCTAATTTCCAGACCTGCAAATGGCTCCCTTGAGAATGCTGTTATGCGGCACAGCTAATCCCACATAGAGAGTTTATTTAAGTGAGCTGATTTAGTTAATCATGTGAGAATGTAGACTCACAAAGGCATTCCAAGAAAGGGGATCTCCATCTGTAACCCCAGCACTCAGAAGGCTAAGTCAAAAGAATTATGAGTCTAGCCTACATAAGGAGACAGTGGATTAAAACATAAAACAAATGGACAAAGCACAAATACACTACCACATAGCTCTCCTTTGATTAGTGCAGAGAAGCAAGGGATCTAAAGCATAAATGTTTTGGCCACCAATGAAGCATGAAGAGGACTGCGTTCAGACCACTTCAGGTAAACCTGAGGCATCGACAGATATCCCACTGACAGCCATCAAGGAAACAAGGGCCTCAGCCCTATACCCAGAGGAAATAAACTCTGCCTGTAAGTCACATAAATTCAGTAGTGAGTTTTTTTCCCAAACCATCCTCATTGCAGCTTAACCAACTCCTAGACTTATCCTGGACTTCTTAACAAAAGAACTATAAGATGTGGGCATGAATTTTATGCAGCGAATTAAGGTGAGTAAGTAAGCACATTTACAAGTAATTTTGATTATGTTAGGTTGAATGATGACAGGATTCAGCTATGACAAAGGGTAGACAGATATTAACACCCTCAAAGTTTATAATTCTTGAGGAAATTCTAGAATAATTGTTTAAAATACATTCAGTTACTAGTCATTTCTGATCACCACCATCACCACCACCACCACCAACAACAACAAAATACCAGAACACCAGGTCTTGGTGGATTTTACATCAGATAAGATCAGAATTGCTTGTCTGTCGATGTGTGTGTGCCGTGTGTATTTAATATATATGTATGTTATCATCCATGTATGCACACCTGTACAAACACATATGAAGGCCAGAGTAGGGTGGTGGGGGTCTTCCTCAATTGTATTTCACCTTACTCCTACTGATACTGAACTGGAGTGTGGCTGTTTCAGTGAGCCTGTGTGGCCAGTGAGTTCCAGGGATCTGCCTGTCCTCACACTCCACTGCTGAGGTGACTATTTGATGCAGCCTCGTTTGAAGTCCTAATTTGGGTCCTTATGTTGCTCACCTGGACAACTCTTCAGCCCTAGAATTATTCCTTATGCAAGAATTTACCAGTCAAATGAGAGAAATTAATATCATTTATATTTAACATGCCAAGTTAATATCATTTATACTTAACAATTGGCTGATTGTGGATGTCATCACAGGTTGTGGATAGCAGTTGAATTAAATAGGACAGACAACTCAGCATGCTAGGTTCCTAATGATTGAACTTGAATAGTTTAATCCAATCTACTTATATCTAGAGACTTCTGAGATGAAAGGCTCAACACCATTGTTCTCTTTAGTTATCAAAACTAATAAGGAAAAGTACATCTAGCCACAGGAGACTTACTTTGTAAAAGACACATGAAAGGATACTTTTCCAAAAGAGGGATTACATATGAGAAGGCAAAGAGTACATTACATCAGTACAGACATCATCCTTAACACTAAGAGGGAAGATCAAGTGTTTTAGCCCATCCCCCATCCCCGATGAAGCAGAGTTGTTGCTGTTACAGGTTTCCTGTGATTTTAATCACATTGTTAGAAGACTATCACCTTGATAAGAACTATCTAATCTATCAATTTTGTCTTCTGAGACTCAGCGTTCCTTTGGGCTCCTGACACCTATTTCCTTAGCTGTCTATATGCACACAGGCTCTCTGCAAATCATTTCACAGAACAGATTGATGGGTAGACCAATAAATTATCACTTGACTGAAATTCTGCCCCAGAAAAATATTACATATACCATTTGCCTGTAATTGTAGAAAAAAAAAAAAAAAGGTGCTGGGCTGGACTGATGGCTCAGAGGTTAAGAGCACTGACTGCTTTTCCTGGGGTCCTGAGTTCAATTCCAAGCAACCACATGGTGGCTCACAACCATCTGTATTGGGATCTGATGCCCTCTTCTGGTGTGTCTGACAACATCTACAGTATACTCACATAAATCAAAATAAATAAGTCAGAAAAGAAAAGAAAAGAAAAGAAAAATGAAAAAAGAAAAACAGTCCTTTTGGTATTTTCTGCAATGAGAAGCAAGTGAAGAAGTGTTTCATTTTGTATTTTGAGAGTATGTGGGGAGAGAGAGAGAGAGAGAGAGAGAGAGAGAGAGAGAACCTGGGATCATGGTGGATCTATTAAGTTACCAGGCCTTTAGAACACATGAGAAGTGAAGGTTTAGAGTACACAGCTTTTTCCTAAACCCTCATGAGTTCTTCTCTTTAAGTCTGTTATGTCAGGACTATTCATTTAGGAGAATGGTATTCTCTTCTCCAGTGTTCTGAGAAGCTTGAGCCACTAGCCCTTATTGGACTTTTTTCACCAAAAAAAATCCTAAAACAAGTACTGTGGAAACTACTAATGCACTGTCCTTGATTCCATACAGGTCACTGGTTGTAGTTTAAAACATCAATTCCTCTTCTATACCTTAAAAATGTCATATCCTAGGTTCCATTTCCTATTGGCTTATAATGTAGTCCAGAAAATAAAAAAAAAAAACATGGGCATAGATGATTGAGAGAACAAAGAGGAAATACATGAGTATTCCCTCAACATAAGCCTTAAGATGGAGCCAGGTCATATATGAACCTTCTGAAATCATCCCTTAAGCTTTATCACATATACCACACACACACACACACACACACACACACACACACACACACATCACACACACACACATGCATATGTGCACATGTATATATACACACAAGCAGGCAGTGTGGACCTTGAGAAATCCTCAGGAGGTCTTGCTGTGGGACATGGGCTTACCATGTAAATTCCCTAGAATCCCACAAAGGCAGCCACAGCGCACACATCTGTAATCCCAGTGTCCCTAAAGAGAGCTCAGTGCTAGGTACAGAAGAATCCCTGGACACTTGTTGGCCAGCTAACCTGTGTACATAGCAACCAAAGCAGTTCTGTCTGAAACACATGGAAGGTGAGCATGGACACCCAATGTCCTCTGACTTCCACAAGTGTACTGTGGCTCCTACACACATTCAGCCCCTCACCCATTCCTCCCATATGCGCACAGCTCACATATGACCATGCTTTGTGGTCGAAGACTGACGATAACTACCAGCGTTTTAAAACATTTCACCAGGATTGTAAGATTTGGTTCTGTTTATTTACCATCACAATGTACATTTCCCACATAACCAACGGAATGCATACACCACTCCATTTGCAGTAGTAAATATGCCAACAAAATAAAGTAAAGTAAGAAAATGTATCACAGTTTATTTCAGATAAAATCCATTTGGGCAACTGTTGCTACATAACAGTAGTTCAAACTGTGCTATAATTGACTCCAGGCCTTAGAAAAACACTTTCCTTGCTTTGATAATGAATGCTATCTCTCAGGCAAAGAAAAGGTCTAAATACAGTCCTAGCCTGCTTACAGTTTTATCTTTAAAAATGAACCCTAGTCAATTGTATGTTTGAAATTCTCCCTTCCCCATCTTTTTCTGTCTCCCTTCTCTCTCTTTTTTTGTGTGCATGCATGCAACAGCACAGTACAAGCACCCGTGAACACACACATCTTCTCTATTAAGTCTCAAATTTGAGATAGTTGATCCTAGAATGGATTCAAGTAGTCTAGCTTGGCGAGGGCTAGTGGGGTTGTTTATCCCATCCTCCTGCTGGGATTACAGGCAGCTGCCAGACCTGCATGGATTTACACAGGTTTCTGTGATCTGAACTCTGCACTTCAACCTTGCAAGGCTTTCTTCAATAACATTACTGAATTTGTTTTGAGGAAGATAACTCTGGGATAGAGTAGAGTAAAAGAGTCAATGCTTACTTTATAGCTAGATCAAAATAACTTACAAGTAAAGCACTCAGTGAGCAGGTGAAAGACGAGCAAAAGCATAGAGAAGCCATGGAGATGGACACAGTAGAGAACACCATGAAGACAGAGGTGGTAGAGAACACCATGGAGATGCAGGTGGTAGAGAATTCCATGGAGATGTAGACAGAGGAGAATGCCATGGAGACAGAGGTGGTAGAGAAAGCTGTGAAACCATAGGCCCTTCCACTCTCACCTCTATTGCTTCTTTGGTGGCCTGTATTTACTCTCCAGTGTACCACAGGCCACTAGCTTTCCCAAAACAATTTCTAAAAATACAAACTACAAACAAAAAAACAGAATCCAAGCGCACAGAATTTTTATTAGAATATAAAGATACTTAAAACTTGGTTATAAGAGCTGTGCTGATCTGGGCATGGATGAGTAGCTCAGTTCTGAAGACTAGTACTATCCACTGGTTTCTTGGATGGCATGAACTAGGAGACTCTATAATTACATCTAATGTATAAACAGTATAGTCATCAGAACAGTAGAAGTTCAGTGATATAATTGTATCCTAGCTTTATGGGATTTACGTATTTTGGATACTTTCCCTATTGTATTGCAACAGAATACAGTGGGTCTCACTTCCCTTAATGCCCATGCCACCACTTTTCCCATTGGACCTGAGGTGCAGATTTTCTGCAGTTGCATTGGACATATAAGCATTAATTAGCAAGCTGAAAGGCACTTTGGTTTTCACTTTTGGCTAGCAGACTCCAGTGAGTCTCTAATTTACACATTTCAGCTCTGCAAACACTTGCCAAGCAATATGTTAAGAATGACTTTTAATTTGGCAGAGCCTCCATTTCTATGTGTTCTGCATATGTGTTCACTGCCACTTGTATTATAATACAGCTATGTCATCAGCACAGTTATATATTATTATATATAACTGTAGCATATGTAAGCATAGTAATATATTATTAACTATGATTACACAGTATTATAAACACATTTATTTTCCATTTGTGTATCTGCAGAATGATGTTATTGTTACAGTTTTAATTAAAATTTCTATAGAGAACTGCATGGTTAATCTTAGTCTCTTCAAAATTTTAGGTCGTTTGAATTGGCAGGTCACATTAAAACAATGACAAAGGTAGAAATGATAACTCAGTGGGCTAAGTACTTGCCACACAAGCCTGATGACATTAGTTCAGTATGCAAAACCCACTTTGAGGGAGAAGAATAGAAGGAATTCCATAAAGTAGAACTGCCCAGTATATATGTGCCATAGCATTCGGGCATCCATAAAACACACACACACACACACACACACACACACACACAAACACACCATATCTTTGTATGCCTCTGTACTTTTAGAGGAATCTTTATGATGCTACGTTCTGATATTTTCATTTCATTAATAACCTTTATTATTTTTACAGCTGAAACTTTGAAAGAAAGCCAAGCACAAGGCCAGTTCCCAGCCCTTCAAAACACAGGAATGAAAAGACTGGGGGAGACGTGGAGCTAATGATGGACATGTGTGCACAAGCCAGGCTTCCGCATTCTGCTGCCACTTGCTCTGGGCAATGAAAAATTAGTCTATGGTACAGTGTGGTGGAGTCTTGCATTTCTAGTGTAGGTGTTGATAACAATAGAAGTATGTGGGATATGTCCTAGTATCACTAATACAATTGAAAAACACAGACTATCAGATGATAAAATGGTTCTCACAAAAATGGTATTTTTTATTATGTGTATTTTATATTTTAACTAAGTGTTGAACTTTTATCCTTTATCACAGGAGAAATATTGAGTTTTAGAAAGGTTAGTTAAACTAAGTGTTAAACTTTTATTTTTTTATCACAAAAAAACTATAAAGTTTTAGAAAGGTTAGAATTGGCACAGAGAACATAATGCGTTGGTAAGATCATCCCAGAATATTTTATCAGATAAACACATCCTCTTTAATATACAAAACACAAAATGAACCTATTTGCCATTATCTATTTTTTTTTTTTTTTTGTCAAACTTTAAATGACATGGCTTTTGGTTGTGATTAGTAGTCTCTCCAGATCTAAATATTTGGTATAAGAAATTTACAAGTGATCTCTCATTAGCCTCACCACTGCCATTTTATTTGAAAACTTAAAAATAAAAGGCAAGCACTGGGGAGATGGCTTGGTTGTGAAGAGCACTTGCTGCTCTTTCAAAGGATCCGAGTTTGAGTTCCAACACTCAAGCTGGAAGAGGACCTTACAACTAATGGTCTTTAACACTAGCTACAGGTCCCTACTGGCCTCTTTGGGCACTTGTATGCATGTGTGCATGCACATATACAGAGACACAATAATAAATAATAAATCTTTTTTAAAAAGGAATCTTCCTTTTCTCTTCTATCTTCTTGTCTTTTGCTCTTCCTTCCACCCTCTTCCCCCATCTTCCATTCCTTTATTACCAACACTGACACACACACACACACACACACACACACATATGTGTGTGTGTGTGTGTGTGTGTGTGTGTGTGTGTGTGTTATAAAAATAAAGCCCACTGGGACAATCATAGTTGGTCGTCAAGAAAATGCAAGGTTGAAATAAGAGGTTAAAATTCTAAGCTCAAATAAAACCCTGAGAGATCTTGGAAGCAATGCTGTGAGTATCTGTAAAAGAAAAATGAAAAAAAAAAAACCTCCTATACTGAGGTTTTTCCCTGCTCTATCGCAGTGTGAAGAGCAGCAAGCAAAGGCAAAGACTGAAAGTAAAGACAAGCCCCCATGCCCTCTGTGTGGCCAGTATTCACACACTGTCACACACAGTATTCACACAGTCACACCTGTCGTTCATGAGAAATGAGGATCCCTGGATGCCTCATTAAAGAACGTGTATAAAAGAAACAAAAATTTAGGTTAACACACAAGATTTTTTCTCTTAAATTTCCCTCATGCATAAAGCAGTTTCTAAGGAGAAGGCACACATACACAGCATTCTTTAATTAAAGTCATGCCTTCTGGGACATACTAATATTTTTAAGTAGTTTAGAAGCATTTTGAAAGCATTATAAGTGAGTTTTATTTTTCCCTTCCTTAATAATTTTTTTCTAATTAGAGTAACTATTATTAGATACTTCTCTGAGTTATTGGTTGTGCTGAGTAAAGTTAATTTATTCTCCTTTGAGTTTGCTCCACTAATCATTGTATAGTCGTATTATAATTTGGGTCATAGTTCTTAATCTATATTATCTATGGGATTTCTAATACTATAGTTATTTTTTATTCAAAGAAATGAGACAAAAATGAGTCTATCACAGAAAAAGTAAGATCCTTTAAATGGTTTTCTGTTGCATGAAATGATTAATGTGATTAAATTTTATTGTGAGCTGTGACAGGGGTTCACTCAGTGCAAACGCTTAATATACATGCACAAGGCTCTGAATTTCATTTTCTGAACCCACATTAAAAAAAATAAACCCCTCAGCACTTGGGAGGCAGAGGCAGGCAGATTTCTGAGTTCGAGGCCAGCCTGGTCTACAGAGTGAGTTCCAGGACAGCCAAGGGCTACACAGAGAAACCCTGTCTCGAAAAACCAACCAACCAACCAACCAACCAAACAAACAAACAAACAAACCCTTCCAGGTGTGATGGTGCATACTTGTACTTCCAGCACTGGGGAGCCAACAACAGCAAATCCCTAGGGCTTGACAGCCAGTCAGCCTAGTCTTTATGGCTACTTGTCTGTGAGAGACGATGTATCAAAGTGTGACCCTTGGGTTCCACATGCACATGAATACATATAGACACATAGTACATGCACATTCAAATACACAACAGAAAACGAAAGTATATTATCAGATAGCAATATAAAATTAGTCATGAATTTTAGGAAACAATTGAACATATTTTCATGAAGCTTGTAAGGGTTTTAAATCTCCTTAGTATAGTTTAATGTTCCACTCAGATTTCAATCTGGTAGTAAACAATACCTCTCTTTTCTCTAATTTTTCAACCTTTCATTGAGATTTAGTTAATCAAGTCTATCAGTGAGATTGAGACAAGTTATCTTTTCAAAAACAGCATCTTGGGCTTTCATGAATGAGAAATTTTCAAGTCATTCCTCCCAACAAGCTTTTCCTCCCTGCAAAGACAAAAAAACCAGAAACCATGATGGCATTTTCTAAAGTTGATATGAATACTACACAGTTACTTTCCAAGGTGCTAGGAATCCAAATGCATTTATATGGATGAACAAATTTGGGGAAACTTATCTATTGATCCATACCCATCAAGCTTTTAGGTAAGGGGGAAAAGCTAGCATGTGCAACCTTAGGAGCATATACTAATGAATATTATTCACAAAAGTAACAAGAGAAAGAAACAAAAAGCATTTTCTGTTAAAGAGAAGAAAGATCTAGTGATGAGTGTCAACTATTATGCATAGTTCACACAAGTTTCCATATCATCATTAATCCCTAGGGCTTGCCCATTATGCAACAAACTATTATCTGTGCATTTTGAATCAGAAAAAGTCATGTGTTGAGGCATTCTCAGATGCTGGCCCTACACTCTGCTTTTTGCCAGCACTTCATGTCATGCTGGCCTTCAGAACAGAGTGCTTTATATTTAGAGAACACGAGAAACTATATTGTAGATAGAATCCCTGGATACACGTTCTGAAAAGCATAGCATCCGGACCTAGTCTTGTCAACCACAAGCTGTGTGGTTGGTTACAATGCCTCTGAGCCTTAAAGTCATTACAAAGAACAGGGGTGTTTGTAATTCTTACATCTCAGGATGCTTGCTATGATTACTTAATGCTTACTGAGCATTGAGCATTGTTCATATCAAAAAATGGGGTGTTATTATCTATGGGGAACAGAAAGCCTTTTATGAATAAGTGGAAGCAAGAACAAGGGATGGGTAAAATAAATGCATATTGAATGAATAACAAGAGGATGAAGAAATCACTAGATGGATGGATGGATGGATGGATGAATGGATGGATGGATGGATGGATGGATGGATGGATGGATGGATGAGCCCATAGATGCATGAAGAAATAATACAAGGCCAAGATCACGTTATAATAAAGTTCTGATTTGTCTTGTTTTCCTCTTCCAGGAGTAGAATATTTTTCTGTAAAATACTGGAAGTGTCAATGCTCTGCTTCTTCATGAAACAAGACAGGCAGGTCCAAAAATACCTAAGGCAAGGACAATAAAACCAATGATCTCCTCATCACTATGTGCCCATGGAGCATTCACATTGACTTCTGTGCACCACATATAGGTGTTAGTGGCAGAGTAAACAGGAATAATCATGTTAATTAGCTATATCCCCTGGTCTTCTAACCACCAGTTTCATCACAGAACCAGACTGTCATGTGTTTTGCAACTCTTCAGTGACATAATATATATTAAAAGTTGAATTATTGCAGCTGGATCAACTTAATTAAAGGGAGTAGTCTCTCTCCCACAGTCTCTCTGGGTAGTCATCATGAAAACACATAGACTTCAGTCTTTATTTAAAAATGGCTCTATTAATTTTATTTTAAGGTAAAATTGCATAATTTATTCCTTCCCTTTCATCCCTCCAAATTCTTCCACACATCCCTATTTGCCCTCTTTCAACCTCGGGGCCTCTTTTTTCATTGTTCATGAACTTCATGTTACTATTATGCATGTATAGATAGCATTATATAAACTTCCACCTTCTGATTCGTGGATCTAAGACTCATCTGAATCTTTCTTGTAACATATCTAGGAGTTTATCACAAAAAAATATGTGAGAGACAATCACTAGTGAGTGCATTCAGCTACTAAAGGGCTGGAGAAGGACTGTGCTGTCTTCTACATACATATGTGTTGGACTCTGTCTAGGCTGACTCACACTTGACTCACACTTTCTAACAAATCAAGTTCTCCTCTTTGCTTCCATTAAGTGCTTTTATGGTGTGGTTGTGAGGTCTTTTTCACAATCTTCTGCTGGGAACTACTTGGTCTTCAGTTTTTTGGTACTTTTTGCTAAGGCTATAGAGCCTTGAAGTAGTGGAGGCTAACTGAAACATGGGTTCCCTCCAAGGGGGACTGTCCCTCTGAAACCATGATCCAAGTACTTCTGTTTCTTATGAATTGTTTTCAGGTATTTTATGAAAGTAGTGACAGAAGTAATTAACACAGGTACAGAGGCTCCTCTTGTATCAGAGTTGCTGAATTTCTCCAACAACCAAAACTGTGATTCATCAAATAATCATTAATTTTGAGGTAGCCTTTACAATTGTATAATTATTAAATTATGATATATATTTAGTGACAGAACCTTATGTTAATTATCATTGTAATAAATACAATTTTATCTTTTTGTCCTTAATTTATTAGTTTATACAAATATATGATATTATTTTTATACTTTAAAACTTTTTGTTGTAATATAATTACTCTTTTTTCCATCCCATGTATCCCTCCTTGCTCTCTTTCATATTCAGAGCCTGTTTTCATTACTTACTATTGCATGCATGTGTGTGTTTGTGCATGTGTGCATATATGTGTGCATCATAAATATGACATGCTCAATCCATATAATGTTACTTGTATATGTATTCTCAGGACTGAGCATTTGGCACTGGACAAACAATGGAGAACTACTTCCTGAGGAAGAACACCTCTTCCACTTTTCAGCAGCGTGTGTGTGTGTGTGTGTGTGTGTGTGTGTGTGTGTATGTGTGTGTAGGTGTGCATGTGTGCAGTCGGCTTTCCCATTGGTTTCATCTTTCTTCAGCTCATATTTGGGAAGTCTTCTTGGTGAGACTTTATGGATGTTAACTTCTCACACTACTAGAAGACAGCATCTCACAGTAAGCTTCCTGATTTTCCAGCAACTACAATCCTTGCTCAAATTTTTAACAGATGTATATGCGTATTTTTTCATTTGTATTGGGTAGATTTTGTCAAATGTTGAAATCAAAAGCCAAGTATAAATGTTTCCTAGATAAAATAAGTACACTTTAAATTTTATAACAGTCTAGCAAGTAAAGTCAAATATTGTTTGAGTTTAGCAAAGGATTGTAGAGAAATAAAAAAAATCCTTTCAAGTTTTCACATACTCTATTTGTTTCATAATACACAAATATTCAAAAGTGAAAACAAAAATACAGCAATTGAACAAATGTTGAAGATGTTTTGAAATTTCACACAACCATGTAACCTCAAATAAGCTATACCAGAAGAAAATTAATTATAATAAAATATAGTATTTATTATTTTGGTTTAATAATCAAAATTATTATCTCTAAAATTAAATGCCCTGTTACCTCCACTCTAAGTTGACTTTTCTCGTGTCTGGAAGTGACACCTGGACGGTTGAGGCATGACAATTCTAATTTTTAACATGCACAGGCCACAGCCAAGTCTGTCTTCTGATCTTCCGTGATCATGCCAGCTTTCACAGGATACTATGATTTTTCTCACTATTCAACATGACCTCCAAGTCAAGTGCTTAATGAAAGCCTCAACTCAGCATTAATATCCCACATTTATTACTACCTGTCTTGTCACCTGTATCTTGTTAGTGGCCAATAAAACACTTCTTGGTCAAACAGATGAATGCATTTGAAGGAATGTGTAAGTCACATGGTTTCTGTATGTGTCACTTCTTCCCTACCTGCCTATTCAAAGCTAGGTTTGCACTCCTAATCACTGCTGACAACTATATCCCCTGTTATTGGTCCATCGTACCTAATAGTCACAGGACATAAATTATTTTTCCTATTGGTTTATAGGTGTTCACAGGCCCCTCTTCCCAATTATACATTACCTACGTGTATTCCAAAGTTATTCCCATCTTGCTGCTAACTTCTCTAGCTATTATTCCCACTATCCACAAGATAATTCAAAAATTGCATTGAAGGTACTTGTCTCCAGTCAAAAATAAAACTTACCAAATACAAAAAGATGCTACTGCATCTGTTATTACCACGTAATAGTCCTTTAAAGTGGCCTTCTAACCTGATGCTGTTCATAAGATTGAATGTAATTTGCTTTTTAGAAGCAAATGTAAAATTTTCATTTTACATTTTTTAGAAATTTAAATTTAAAATTTTTTTAAATTTAAATTTAAAAATTTAGAAGCAAATGTAAAAAATTTCAGCCCTGCCTTTTCTTCTAAGAACACTTACTATACTCTCTTCCCCAATATCTTATAAACTATCAACTACAATCGACAATTTTACAGGTTAGCCTAGGTTTATACATTAACCAGCCACCACCCAAATCAGATTTCCATGTCTAGAGCATTAAGGATTTCAGAGATTTTGGAAGATCCTGATGGTCTCAATGTTTTCACTTATCAGTTGAACCCTGGCCTTTCCCAATGGGCAGAGCTCTTAACACTAGGACAAGAATAGGGCACTGGTCTCTGGAATATACTGCAGTGTAGCTTTTGAGGAATAACTGCACTGACGATGGGCTACTCCTTGCCAAGGACAGCTCCACAGAGCAGAAAGGCCAGATGAAACTTGCCTTGGAGATACGGAAAATCACCAAAATGGGTCTTTAGAACAGTTGGCACTGTGTATTTAAAAGACACAACCTGGAGAGGAGATGATGAAAAAAAATCTAAGCAGAGCAATTTTTTTAACTTGTTGGAAATACTTGTAAAACTATGTCAGGTAGCGAATGGCCTAACTCCAACTTAAATATTTAAACTATAATTTATTTATCAATTTACGTGGTATAGTGTCATTTAATAGTACTCCTTAAACTGAGCATTCTTTTTTTTTTTTCAGTTCTGTTTGGTCGGTGATGAGTCTTGTACCATGTATAACTCCCCAGTTTTAATAATTTTAAAGTTGTTGATTTCTGTCATATTTGTTCTGTCTATGGAAACCAGTAAGTTACTTTACTTTATTATGTGGGACTAGCAAAAGAAAATGAATTTTCCTCTTTCTGTTTGTTGCTTTTAAGGGTTCTAACTCTTAGAGACATTAGAATGATCTATAAAAATTTTTGAGAGGAGTTTCTGACACCCTGTTTTGTCTCGATTTTCTTAGGAGAGCCAGACTCTGCACAGTTATGATTGGGCCACTGTTCAATAAAACACGGTTCACACCATTATATATGTGCTTCTTAACATATGGAAATACTAATTTTTATAACATTTTAATAAATTGATAAGATTCAAATCCTATAGCTTATTTTAGCATTAATCAGTCTCAAAGAAGTGAAGCCTCTGTGGGATATGAAGTCTGTTTTCAAAGCAACACTCAAGTCTTTTCCATTCTGAGAAATTAAACCAGCACACACTTGAAATGGTAATTAACAATTTTTATGATAATGGCTATATTTAGCACAGACTGTCATGTGAATTGTAGCGTGTAGTACACTAGTAACCGAGTGTTGTGTACATGGAAAATAAAACCCAGTTTCTGAACACACGTTACAAATATATAACCATGATCTAAACAATTGCAAACCATCATGAATACAGTGTGATTTAAATTTCACCATGAGTATTTTAAATGAAATAAATATTCACACAGTATGAGATACTCTAAAAATCACAATTATAATTTATGCCGGCAATAAAAATCTATTCTTTAAAGCATGTGTGAATTAAAATATCCTTTGAAATGATTAAGTTTTTTTGAAAGATTAGACATTTCCACAATGAACATTGATATCAAATGTTGCAATCTCATAGCTTTTAACATAAAAAATAATTATTATAAAAGAATTTTGTAAAGATAAAACAAGGGGGGCTTAACATTCTCTGCCAAACAAAGTCCATTTGCAGCAGAATGCACTGTGTGTTTTACAACCCCACGAGGAAGAAAGTAGCAGCAAAAAACACAATAGCTAAACAATGTACTCATCCTTAAAGAATACCTTTCATTATATTGTAATTACCTTAAAGAACTATGCCACTTGTAGGTTTCCAAGAGCATTTTTTAAAAGATGTATATATAACAGACAAGAGAAAACTGAGTCCCTAAATCAAATTTCATTACTTTTAGTCATGAACAAACACAACTTGCTTAGACAACCAGCCTTCTTTAAAAAAAGAAAGAAAGAAAGAAAGAAAGAAAGAAAGAAAGAAAGAAAGAAAGAAGAAAGAAAAAATAATTTCCCTCTCCCTCTGGAGTTTTAAATCTCAGAGCACGAGACTTGGGATAATGCATGAACTGCCAATGAGCAGACAATGCATTTTCTTGCTTATTTAATTTGTCTATGCTTTCAGAATTTACATTAGGATTCCTTTTGTCCCTCAAGTTTCTGATCCTATGATCTCAAAATGCTTCCTAAACTAGGTGCTCTGCTGGTGCTCCCATGCAAGGTCCCCACTGTCCTTCTGCTGCTACATGGGACAGTCTTCAGCGAGGCTCACAGAATCCTTACTCCTCAGCATTTTACTAGGAAGGAGCTCACACTTACGGTGAATCCCGCTCTTCAACTTAAACACCAGTGTCTGTGACAGCCCAGTTCTATCATTGCTGATCCAGCATCCCTCAGGCGAGGTCCAACCTTTCCTGGGAAGTGCACCCAGGGATTAGTCTGACTTCCCCTAAATTCTCTCCTCTGCACAGTAAGAGCTAATCTTTCCTGTATGAAGCAGGAGATGGTGTTGCTATGACAACAGAGCACATTCTAGCAGTGGGACTACTGAGATGAGCCTTCAAAGACTCAGAAGCCTGCACTCAGTTTTCCTCCAGGGCGATAGGTTTCTTCCTTTAGGATTTAATCCCCCAGCAAGTTGACTGTGAGTCTGGCATGTTGATTATGTATTTTGCTACCGGGGTGATCAGTGCAGAAGAACATGGATGAGTGATCACATACTTGTTTAATAAAAGTACTATGCTCCTCTTTGTTAAATTTCCAGTTTTAACTGGTCCATAAAGCTCTCTTAAAACATCCTACTTCAGTTTATCATATTCTTCTTAACTCAAAACAACAAAAATACATTAAGAACAGAGGTATGGGAGGAGGTTCCATCTTTTGTGGTGGTGTTTTTATATTATCAGCACTGTATGAACTTGAAGGTTACATACACTCACATATATAGATGTATAAACACACCACACACACACACACACACACACACACACACACACACACACACCTTTTCTCTCTCCAGCATCAATGTCTAGAGCCTCAGGCTTCAGAGTGGGGGAGGAGAGATGCTAACAAAAGCAAATCTCTGCAGGCACATTTTGCATACATACATTAGCCAGAGAACAATCACAACAAAAAGCGCCAATCATCTAGAAAAAAAATCATTTCGGTGTTGCTCTACACAACAGCTGTGGCGATCAAATGCCAGGTCGTGACACGGTCTCATTTTATATGCTATTTTCACACTGAAATACTACATATGATTATAGATTGTAAATAGATGACTATATCAACAGTTCTACATGTCTACTCTGTCTGGCAGCTTAGTTTTGTCAGAATGTGATTCAGACAGACATCCCTTTCATTGGCAGGAAAGACTCAAGAAAACTTCTCTCTTCCTGTTAGCACAGGTTTGCCTTAGAAAAGCAACAGACGCCGGGCGGTGGTGGCGCACGCCTTTAATCCCAGCACTTGGGAGGCAGAGGCAGGCGGATTTCTGAGTTCTAGGCCAGCCTGGTCTACAGAGTGAGTTCCAGGATAGCCAGGACTACACAGAGAAACCCTGTCTCGAAAAAACAAAAAACAAAAACAAAAAAACAAAACAAAAAAGAAAAGAAAAGAAAAACAACAGACAGGATTATATACAGTGACACTTTGACATTTTCCTTATGTGTGTGTGAATACATACATGCTAGTACACATGCATGTACAGGTCAGAGGTCAACATTCACTCTTACTCTTAATTGCTCTCTGGCTTCTCTGGCTTCTGTTTTTCTTTTTTCTTTTTTTTTTTTTTTTTTAGACAGGGTCTCTCAGCTGCCTAGCATATTCTGGACACCACCTCTCTTTGCCTCTCCAGCACTGGCATTACAAGTGAAGCTGTGTCCAGCTTTTACTTGAAAACTGAACATCTGACCTCAGGTTCCTGTCCCTGTATGACTGAGCCACCTCCCCAGTGCCACCATCTGCCAGCTGACAGGTTATTTTCCCATTATTTTACCATTCCTTAATTTTTTTTTTTTTTTTGTTTTTTGTTTTTTGTTTTTGAGACAAGGTTTCTCTATATATCCCTGGCTGTCCTGGAACTCACTCTGTAGACCAGGCTGGCCTCGGACTCAGAAATCTGCCTGCCTCTGCCTCCCAAGTGCTGGGATTAAAGGCGTGTACCACCACCACCTGGCCATTTCTTAATTCTTTATATCGGGGGTAGCTGCTTTAAGTAAACATCACAGTTATCCCCATCAGATTCCACCCACCAGGCTCCTTTTTGGCTGAACTGAGGAGCTATACCACCTGACTTTCTCATACAGTGCTCCTGGAGAACAGAAAGGACTACACTGCTGTTGCAACCAAGAGATGAGGGGAGCCCTAGACAAGCTTCTCAATGCCCTGTTGATCTCCTGGGGAAAAAAAATCCCTGCTCTTGGCTGATCACCCTGATGGGCTTGGAAAGCTTTAGATATTAGCTTGATTTCAATATTGGGTTAAAGTCAAGCCTTTTTATCTAGTAGCTCACACAAAGTGGATGTGGCATTTTAAAGTTCTTTTTAATCTGTGCTCTTGATTTTGATTCCAGTGAACGCTAGCAGTTACATTTGTCTCACGTTTGCTGCAGGCTACTTCCACCTTAGGATTTATGGGACTGGTCCACTTACCCCAGGATATTCCTTTCTAGGGATTGTCTGAAGACAATCTCAGAATTCAAAAAGTTAACAGCACCTGTTTTTATTATGTTCATTATTATCAAATCAGTGAAATGGTTTTATTAATTTTTTCTCTCATCTTTAGGGAAACTGGATAAATGCCAAAACATGTAAACAACATATGGCTCGCTTTCAAAACCAGCCAACCAGAATCATTTATTTCTAAAGAATTTCTTAGCTAAAAAAAAAAAAAAAAAATGTGTTGAAATAATTTCCTGCTCCAATAGTAATGTTTACCATCTGCTATTCCTTTAAGAATGACTACCTGGAGAACCATTATACTCAGTATTTTCAGTTCCCTGTCCCCTCAAGACGCCAGTATTTTTTATAAAATTTGTATGTAAATTGTAACGTGGCATAACTCATATTTGAGTTTTGAAAATGAATAATAACTGAGATAGGGCATATGCAACAGGCATTCTTAGGCTAAGTTTAAGATGGATCATTTTCTCCCAGGTATAATTTATAAGAACCTCTATCTATCAACATAATAATCAGTGTGTCAAATAGATTACAATATCATGTTTATTTTAGAGAAAATAGAAATACAGAGAGAAAGGAAATAGCATATTTATAAAAAATGAATTATAAAAGATCACTACAGTTTGGATTTCAAATTTCTCCTAAAGACCCATGGGTCAAAGACTTGGTTCACAGAGTGGAAATTTTAAGAGGTAACAGCACCTTTAGAAGGTGGAACCTCATGACCTTAGGTCATTGCGCATGTTCCCTGAAAGGGTTTACAGGGCTCTATGCATCTGATTCTGAACCTGTTTCAGATGGCTATGACCATATGAGATATGAGATAGAACCTATTGGGCAGTCTCTACGTAACTAAACTGATGTTTAAAGGTTTGTGGGGCTCCCCTCGTCTGTTTCTCTAACTGCTTTAGCAGGAGAAGTGACCATTTTGTTCCCACCTATGCTTCCAGCAGGTTGTGCTGCCATCCTCTGTAGTCTCTAAAACTGAGATGCCTCAGTTTTCTAAAAATGGAAGTGGGGGAGATAGCAGAACCAGGAGACTCTTATAAGCATTTACGTTTTATGTACATAAAAATGTTTCTCAAGGTGTCTAGCATATGTAAATAATAGATACACATGATGATAAATACAAGAGCTAAATATTACTCTCCCTTTGTTTCTGGTTTTTCCTCTCTGTCTTCCTTCTGATCCCACATTCCTCCCTCCTCTCTCTTTGCTCCTCCCCCTCCCTCTCTCTAACTCCCACTTTGTTCTGGTTTGTAAGACAGCATTTCTCTGTGTAGCCCTGGCTGTTATGAGGGTCACTTTGTAGTCCAGGCTGACCTCAAATGCACATAGATCTGCCTATCTCTGCCTCCTGGGTGCTAGGATTAAGTTGTGCTTTACCAAGCCCAGCCTTGTTTCTGCTCTTTCTAATGTACTGTCCACAGCAGGGCATGCATGTAATACAATTTATGGATTCATATCAACCATATGGATTTTATATCTATTAAAGTGAATTAATGATATCTGAAAAATTTAAACATGTCAGAGAAAAATTAAACTTCTTTATATAACAAGCAAATATGGTTCAATAATAGTAATAAATATGTAAATAACTATTCAATAAGTGAAGTCAATTTAAAAACATTTATATCATATATGAGTTATTACTTAGAGAGTTGGTTTGATAACTTTTTGTAGACATAATGGTGGGCACTAAGATATATAACTTTACATCACTAGGCTCTAGAGAGATACAATAACAGATCATTGTAGCTACAAAGCAGCATGGTTCACAAACAGTCTCTTAGAACTCTGGGAAGGCTCCATAGAGAGTGATCAATTTCTAATTATGGATTGCAAAAGCAAATATTCAAACATTTTTACTTTTATAGCAGATAGTGTTATCCCATTAATTTTAATGCCTAGTAGATAAAGTAGATAAATACATTTTCAGAAAAGGCAAGATGATAAACATAAAATAAAGTCACTGATCATTATATTTTTGCAACGTTAAAACACACTGATATCAACAAAAGAAACATTTTTTACAAAAGGAATAACATGTGACTATACAATTATATTCAGCCTTTTATATAAGCTGACAATCCTGCTTTTTAAGATTAAAAAACAACTGCAGAAACATAATTATAACACGTTTTAAATTGTACAACAAAACATATTCCAAAGAGTACAATGTTTAAACTTCTTAAGAATGTATAAAAAAATTAAATACTAAAGAAAATATGAGGAAATTAAAAAAAAATCTCTGGAGAGAAACAAAGTGAAATGAATTACTGCTTGATTCCTAGCTATATTAATTTATTTTCACAGATCTAAGCATTTATAAGCTACTCATCTATCCAGCAGCAATCACAGGTAGGTAGGGGAAGTACAAGCCAGATGGGTTTTAAATTGTAGACATTTATTGTCTAGCTGCATACAAAAACAAAACACTTTACCATTCAAGTGTTAATTATTTTGATACACCGAATGCTATGCAATGATGAGAGGTAGAGGAGACCTTCTTAAGTCTTTTCCACTATAAGAAAATGGACCTGCAAAGTCATCTAGTGAACGGGTAGGTTAGCAAGACTGTAATAGTTCACCAAAGATGGAACTGAAAATGAAATTAAAGCTAATTTTAAAAATATATGTTTTAGATGTGCTTCTTTCTAGAAAGCAGATGGCCAAAGGCAACCAAGTTGAGAGTCCGGGGATCCTGAGAGAAAGAAATCAGAAAAATTATAAAAAGAAAATTGTGAAAACACTTCCTAGGGTGCCCTTTTCCCCTCAGGGGAATTACCAGATTTGATTAAAGACAAAGATTGAGACTGAATGTACAAAAATAAAATGTATTGAGAGTGTCAGATAGGACATAAGTAGCCATGAGTGCAAAGACACAGTCCCCCGTTCACATTCAGTGCCGAGTATTCTCTTATTTCACAGAAGCAAAGGGGATGAGCAGGAAATTATTAAAAATCTACCTCGTGCTGTCAGAGACAGAGGCTCACTGCAAGCACAGAAGCCCACTATCAAATTAGTTTAATACATGTTATACCTCAAAGGAACTTGCCAACCTGAGGAAAAATCTCTGAGATAAGTAGTTTCCCCAAGACTTCCCACTACTTTTTTATATGAATAAAATTCAGAATTTAAGATTTTTAAATTTTTTAAAAAGATTCTAAAAATAGGCCAAAGATGATAATAGAACAAAATTCTAAGATATTTAATAGAAAAGACCTAGATATCCAAGACATGAAAAGTTCTAAAGCTACTGCAAAATAACTGAGATTTATATTAAGAGCAAAGATGGAAACTGCGGTATTTTCCCCAAACTGGAGTTTCCAAGAGAATTATATAGTTTTCCAACCATAAAATATTAGGTAATTAAAATTAGGCATTTCATAGGTCAGTTATTTAGGTTAGCACAGAGAAAGGTGGGCATAAGCAGAGGACTGATTGGTGCTTGACTCATTGAGTCAAATGGCTGAAAAGAATAAGGACCTCCAGGAAGCAAGACCAGGATAATACTGGTGTGCTTTAAAACTTTATAAACAGATCTCAAAATTAGAATGTACATTTATTATACATTTCACTGATAAAGCATAATAAATTTGACCTTTACAAACAATGAGAAGGTAATAGCTTATTGTAAATTCCATGGAGCTCATTGATTCTCTCAGAGTAGTATAGGGCAGGTCGACAGTGCCATGAGACAGAAGAACTGGTAAGGTTGAGAAGATTCAAAACAGAACAGTAGGCCTTCGAATCAGCTCCCAGCCAGACCCTACATGTCCTGGAGCGCGGGACCACACACCCCCACTTAGAGAGCTATGACAATCAGTCACATAGCATGAAAACCTAGAGTTCTCTAAGCTAATGAGATACCTTGATAGGCCGAGAGCATTTAGCCAATAAGCTTTCCTTCCTGGGCATCCTTTCCTGAAAAAGATATTTAATTCCTGGTTCATCCTGAGTAAGATATGTGCAGTGTATGCATTTTCATCTGCCATGAATAAAACAGCTTGGAGAAGCAAGGACGTCAGCTTCATCAAGGACTGCCATCCAAGAGGGAAGCCTTCGTCATAAAGATCCTCACCTAAATCTTCCCCAGAAGACCTTTTTTCCAGCCCCTCCATACTTTTGACACTCACTTGAAGCCAAGCTAGATTCTGCACAGTCCAGCGCAGTCCAGGGCTCAGTGCAGGCAAGTTGGCCCCGCTTTCTACTCCTTGTGGTCCCCAGACCACATCTGGGTACACAGGAGTTTGAGAACCACGGGATCCATTCCAGCCCAACATTGCTTCTTACCAGGAGAAAAAAGGGATGAGACCCTTATTCCAGACTGCATTCTGCCTTCACTGAGCGGCATACTGGCCGCATTCTGGTTCCTAGTGGCAAGGCAGAAATGCAGCCCAACAAAGTAGGACTGTTGATTTTTGTGAAATTGTCCAATCTGTAGGCAAAATATGGCTCTAACTGCCTATCAAACATACTTCTACATGCTTGCTGGTTTGGGCTTGGACTGCTGCATACCACAAGTTTATAATGTTGAAAGTGAGTACTGGAAGCTTGGTGCCAGTATTGTAAGCAAATTCTTTATGGAACCAGCACCTTTTCAATTCCTGATCTAGATGTTTATTTTAGCATGTATTCTGTCCGACACTATCCCAGCCTCTGCTGCTTTATCATTAGAATATCCATCTTTACATTACAGTATCTTGGGGTGTGTGTGTGTATGTGTGTGTGTGTGTGTGTGTGTGTGTGTGTGTGTGTGTGTGTGTGTGTGTGTTGTTGCCTGATATTAGCCCAGCCACTGCTGCTTTTTTTTTCTGGGAAAACAAATAACTGTTTTCTTCATTTAGTCAAGATGTGACTGGCAAAATGGAGAAAATAGGCAACCAACCAAACAAACAAACAAAAACACTGAACCAGGCATGGTGGTGCACACATGCAACCTCAGCGTGTAGGAGACTGAGGATGGAAAATGTCCGAGTTTATAGCCATTTTGGTCTAATATGAAGCTTCATAAGAATATCAAACATGCTTCTACATGCTTGCTGGTTTGGGCTTGGACTGCTGCATACCACAAGTTTATAATGTTGAAAGTGAGTACTGGAAGCTTGGTGCCAGTATTGTAAGCAAATTCTTTATGGAACCAGCACCTTTTCAATTCCTGATCTAGATGTTTATTTTAGCATGTATTCTGTCCGACACTATCCCAGCCTCTGCTGCTTTATCATTAGAATATCCATCTTTACATTACAGTATCTTGGTGTGTGTGTGTGTGTGTGTGTGTGTGTGTGTGTGTGTGTGTGTGTGTGGTGTTGCCTGATATTAGCCCAGCCACTGCTGCTTTTTTTTTCTGGGAAAACAAATAACTGTTTTCTTCATTTAGTCAAGATGTGACTGGCAAAATGGAGAAAATAAGCAACCAAACAAACAAACAAACAAAAACACTGAACCAGGCATGGTGGTGCACACATGCAACCTCAGCGTGTAGGAGACTGAGGATGGAAAATGTCCGAGTTTATAGCCATTTTGGTCTAATATGAAGCTTCATAAGAATCAGGATTACATTGCAAAGTTTTTTTTTTTAAATGTTTACTAGTTTTTAAGTCATTTAGTTTATTTTACTGAAGATCTCAAAAAATAAAACTTCAAAAAGGATTGTGTGTATGCATGTGTGCTATGTGGAGCTATGTAAATACAAGTACAGATCCATGAAGGCCACAGGAAGGCCTTGGTACCCATGGAGCTGAGGTCAGAAACAGTTGCAAAGCAGGATTTAGGTGCTGGGAAATGAGGTTGGATCCCCTGCAAGAGCCCTGTGTGCTCATAGGCTGTGAGACATCTCCTTGACATCTTTCCTAAAAAGTTTAACCCATTTATCGTAAGGAGTTACTGGCATCGGGAAGAACACACTTCTGCCAGTTTAAACCAGTTTAAACTTGCTTTTGTGTGTTGCTTAGCTCTCTGTCCTTCTGCCTCCTTTCCTGTGTTCTCTGTGTTTCACTAACTTTTCTCTCAGCAGGATGCTTAGACTTCTTCCTCTTTTCCTTCCATTTACTGTCCTGATATTTGCTCTGTAATACTCATTTCGTGGAGCACCTTTAAATTAGAACAGTTCAGTCCAAACTAGCAACAGCTTAACTTTAGGGACATACAATACCTTTATTCTTTATAGGCTCCCTGGCCAAGTTTATCTTTCCATGTTATATCTTTCATATACTTCACACACATTAATACTGACTTATAGATATTGTTTCATTTTTGCCATTTCGATTCCATATAAGGTAAAAATGGCCCAAATTAAAATAGTACCACTTACTATATTTTCCAAATAGACCTGATTTTATTGGACTGTTTGTATGGTTCTCTGTTGCACTGTTGCTTTTTTTTTTTTTTTTTTTTTTAATTTAAAGGACTTCCTTCTCATTTCCTTTAGTCAGACTGAGGAAAATAAACTCACTCGGTTTTCATCGTCTGATAAAATTCTTACTTTGTTCTGAAGGAAAGATTTACTGAACCTAGTGTCCGAGGCCGGCGTGTTTCTTCTAATACTTTGGCTATAACATTCGGCTGCTACTGGTCCCCAAGAGTTCTGCTGACAAGGGCACTCTGAACCTTGCAGCAGCTCCAGAGACAGAACAAGTTTCCTTCTCATCTTCTTCTGCTACTCTGACCTTCAGTGGCTTGACGGAACTGTCTCACTGAAGGTCTCTTTGAAGTGACCCTAGTTAGAGTTGACCGAAGATCTGGACATTTGTATCTATTATTTCTTTAAATAAATACCCTGCCTACTTTCTCTCTTATTGTCTTTAAATTTCCATCTTTGGCATGTTGTTGGGCCTGATGATACCTGCTCTGCTCCTCACACTGTCTGTCCTAATTTCATTCTTTTTATTCAATGACGGTTTATAGGGCCTGTCTCCATGCTTCCTGTCTGGTTGAATCGGTAACTGTCATTGTATTTTGGGGGTGATACATTTCATCTTGGTCTTCTAATCACCTTTATGTTTTAAAAAAAAATTCCCATTTTTCCATACAGTGATTTCAGGATTTCTATTCATTTGTCTATGTGTAGTCTCCTTGCACTCATAGTTCACCTTTTATTATCAATGTTCCAAGCTTCCTGTCAGAAATTTCAGGGGCAAGGTTTTGTTTATTTTGCTGAATCACATTTCCTCATATTATTGTATGCATTATGGTTTGTTGTTGTTGTTTGGTGCTTTTAAAAAGTATCTATCTGTGTCAGTCTCTGTGAACTGGAGTTTTACAAGAAAATACATCCATTAATCATCTCAGCTATAAAGTCTTAGACCTTTCAAATACTTTATGTTATCTCAGACCTTTCAAATATTTATGTAAGACTGTCCTCTTTGATCTTATGCAGGCACTTTCAAATATCCTCAAATATAAAAGCAGCTTAGTCATTTCTCCCAAGAGCTCAGAGGCTGGCATTTGCCCTGGCTCCAGGCTGTGGAGCTGCAGAATTTCTTCTGCTCTAATGTACCATGTATTGGCCCCTGATTTTCAGTCGTTTCACAACTATACCACTATAGAGTCCACCTTTGAATAAGGCTAAATGCCATCCAGGCCATCAAAAACCTGTAAGGTATTCCAGTTATGTGAACTGTGAATTACAGTTTATTTCTTCCTATTTTGAAGAAGAAACAATCCCTATAGGAAGACTCTCCTTGTGTGCATTGTTAGGAGGGGAAATAAACATGCAGATTCCTAGGACTTTCCTATGATCCTTGACTGATCTGCATTATGCTCTTTTCTTCCATTCTGCTTAAAATTCTAAAAAGTATATTCTCATATGTACATGGCTCTTGGCTCAAGGCTTTCAGAGGAGAACGGGGACCAGGAATACTCTATCAATGGCTTTCTAATGTCAGTCTATGTGTTTCATTGTAACTGAAATATCTGCAGTGTTGTACGCTCATAACTACTTAAGGTGAATGGATATTTTAAATGGATATTGTCCTGGGCACAGTGCAATATTCCTTTTGGGTCAGTTACACTTGCTACTATTTATCTTGAGGCACTGAGGTAGTTTTAGAGTCCTGATTAACACTGAAACATATTTCTGAAAAGTTTAAAAACAGACCATCCATAGACAAATCTTGGGCCTTGTTGTAGTTCAGTACAAAGGATTTATATACTTTAGATTTCTGAAGCCCCCTGTGAAATGTATATGCATGTGAACATGATCATATTTGCATTCTTTCTTCCTCCATAATTCAAACATATGTGCAGATGTATATTCACAAAAAATAAAAAAATTAAACATTGTTATCTTGTGCTCATCTTTAAAAAAATAATAAAACGCCTCTCTTCAAAAAACTCCAACATGATTCCTATCCATTTGGGAATCGAAAATTAATTATAGATAAAGGCAAAAATCCTCCTTCTTCTGTACTTGCCAATATACTGAATTGGCCAAGCCCTCAATTAGATCTTTTTTTAAAAAAAAAAAAATGAATAGGCCTGGAGATAGATGCCCATTTAATGGCATTTGTCTTACCCTAAAAAGTTTGTAAGGTGTATTTATTTATAATAGTAATAAAAATCAGGTACAAAATTAGCTGCATTATATTCAAGACAATTTAAAAGATCTAATTGATTATATGATTTAGTGCATTGGTGTTTGTGGAACATACCACAGAGGAAACTGCACTTGAATGTATCTTCAGTGTAACAATCATGTCCTTCTACATCTCAATTCTAATTGCACATTGCCATGGAGATAGCAAGTGGAGATAAAATACCACTCATAAAAACCAATATTAATTATGACAGTGTGAGTTATTAATAGCTTTCCCTACTTTCCTTTGTATTTAATATTCTCTGAAATTTTGTGTGTACTTTTAAAAATGCCGAGCACAATTTCAGGGTTGTGAATGGCTAATGTGCCTACTGATTTTGGCTGCCAAAAATTTAACAAAGAATTTTCATTATAATCTTCCCCTACCCCTGCTGTTTATACCATGCACTGGCCACATTGACACTGGGTCTTCCTGGGATTTACACTCAGAATGCTCTACATTCATATGGCAATCCCAGTGACCTGTTTTTCCTCATTTCTCATTGTACTTGATGCTTTGTCCTACTTACAAGGCCTTCATCTCTTTACTATTATCCGATACTCTCGTGTATAAGGTGACCTTCACTGGAACCCTGGAGTGTGTTTCTATTTGTGTAAAATGACACTTCTATATTTTTATGTCTACATGTATTTGTCCTGTTATTAATTGTTCAATGTTGAAAACATCATAACTCAACTGAACACCCTGAGTGCAAAAAAAGTTTTTTGTGACTATATACTATAATTTCTATCATTCCTAAAATTACAAACATACATACTTTGATAATGAGTAAATCATTAACTGAAAGGAAACTAGTGTTCTAAGGAATAAAATTAATGTTTGCTCAGCTATCAGTGACTGTATTTTTCTCAGGTCCATCCCACAGCCTCTGCCTTCTCTGTACATTTTTTATTTCTGATCTAAAAAGTGTAGAAATAGATTCTCCTCTCCCAACATCTACCTCTGGCATCAGTTCTCCAGACTCTGCTTGAAAGTGACTTTATTAAATGCCAACTCTGTCCTTCAGTGATTTCCCATCTACTTTAGGTTAAACATCAAATTTTAATACAGGCAAAATAAGTGTTAGCAATCACTAAGGATATTGATGATACACACTGCTATGTACCTGGTACACACACAGCTGCCATATACATGTAACTCATGCAGGTGCACATGATGAACATAGTGTAACTTAATCATCACGGCAACCCTTTGAAATATTGTCTTCATTCTGTGAAGTGTGCCTTGTTAGATGTCTTGCCTTTCTTCTGTTCCCTCTTACGGTCCAGCATGTGTCAAGGAGTCATAACATTGTCATTAAAGTGGCTAGTAGTTCTCTGAAGATAATTTAACTTCTTTTGGCACCATGGTCTATGTATCTCAGGCTTTTATGAATTCTCTCTCTCTCTTTCTCTCTCTCTCTCTCTCTCTCTCTCTCTCTCTCTCTCTCTCTCTCTCTCTCAGTCTTCCTTCATTTCTCCCTTCCTCTCCACCCTGTCTCCCTTTCTCTTCCTGGTATCTGCTTCTACAGTCCTTTCCTGGGGCAGAGGTTGGTTGCAGGTGTCTTTTTCTATTGCTCTTGGTTGTGTTTCCTGAAGTGGTGTATATGGCTGAACCCAGAGCTTGCTGATTTCCTTAGTCCAGCTTGCCACCAGGCATACCTAGTGCTTTTGCAATATGGGAGATCGAAACTCAGGTCACGGCACTTCTGTGGCAAGTGCTTTATCTACTGAGTCACTTAAACCCATTTTCAATAGTGTTGTTTCTCATGGTTGGGAACATAAATCGTACTGCCATCCCTCTTAAAATATAAGTTAAGTAAAACATAAGAGGATTGGAAAAATGTTTTACTTTCTTTGCCTATTTGGATCCCTGATTTATTTCAAGTTCCCAGTCTAGTACCTGGTATTAATGCTTTCTAGTTTGATTTTAATTATTTTTAGAAGAAATGAACACACTTAGGTTTTCGATGAGCATAGATCTCATAGGCTCATATATTGAGATACTTGAACTTCAATTGGTAGAACTGGTTGGGAAGGATTAAGAGGTGTAGCCCTGTAGAAAGATATGTGTCATTGGAGGCAAGATTTGAGGTTTGAAAAGACTCTATGTCATACATTCTATTGTGGATCACGATGTGAGCTCCTAAATATTGCTCCAGCACCATGACTACCAGCCTGATGCCATGCTCCCCACCATGGTAGGCATGAACGTTAAGCCTCTGCAGTGAGCCCCGAATTCTTTTACACATTTCCTTGGCCATGGTGTTTGGTCACAGAAATAGAAAGATACCTAAGAGTACAGATAAGCCATGGAAAGGTATCTAAGATTACACATAATCATAGAAAGGTAATTAAGACCACACTGTGGAGAGAATGACTATTCAGAGAGAGCATGGATGACGTCCACATAAACCTAGGCATGGTTATTTACTTCTCAGAGTTTGGGGCAAATTCTACAGAAGGAAGCTCTGTGTGAAAATGAGATGCAGTATATGAAAAACCCTGACCTCCTCATAATAAAGGTTTTATAAATGCAGAAAAACCATTCTTTATCTGCTGAATTACATCTTTAACAACAAAGACATTTCTCAGACACTCAGTTTCTTTAAAAGCATCAGAATATATAACTTTAAGTAAATGCAAAGGACTCAATAAAGCCAGTGTGCTAGGGTAGCCACCAGAAAGTCCCAGATGCCTGGAAAGCAAGAGGCTACAAGGAGCCAATGGGGATGACATTAGCTGAAATACCCAACAAAGGGGACAGAAAACCTGTAGAGACCATATCCAGAGGTTAGACACAGCCCCTGGTTGAGGGATGGAGCCAACCACCCATCTCAAAAATTTTAACCTAGACTTTCTTATGTCTAAAGGAAATGCAGAACAAAGAGTGGAGCAGAGATTGAAACAAAAGCCATCCAGAGACTGTCCCACATAAGGATCCATTCCATATGCAGCCACCCAACCCAGACACTATTGCTGATACCAAGAAGTGCTTACTGACAGGAGCTTGATACAGCTGTCCCCTGAGAAGCTCTGCTAGAGCCTGACAAATACAGAGGTGGATGCTTGCAGCCAACCATCAGACTGATCGCTGGGACTCCAATGGATGAGTTAGGGGAAGGACTGAAGGAGCTGAAGGGGTTTGCAACCCCATAGAAAGAACAGCCATATCAATCAACCAGACTCACCAGAGCTCCCAAGGATTAAACCACCAACCAAAGAGTACATATGGAAGGACCCATGGCTCCCACTGCATATGTAGCAGAGGATGGCCTTATCTGGCATCAGTGGGTGGGAAGCCCCTTGGTCCTGTTAAGGCTCAATACGCTAGTGTAGGGGAATGCTAGGGCAGTGAGGCAGAAGTGGGTGGGTGGGTGGAGGAGCACTCTCATAGAAGCAGGGAAGAGGGGGATGGGATGAGGATTTGAGGAGAGGAAGTCAGGAAAGGGGTTAACATCTGAAGTGTAAATAAAATAACCAATAAAAAAAAAAAAAAAAAAAAAAAAAAAAAAACCTGTGTGCCCTCACTAAGCAGAGTATCTCAGAGGACAAAGAAAGGTCTAAACAAAACAGAGCAGCCAAAATATTTTGATGTTTTTATTTAGAAGTTAAAGGATATAAAAAAGAAACAAAGAGAACATAGTGAAGAATTGGTCACATTTAGCTTACTCATTAGTTTGTATTAGAAATTCGAAATACGTTTGCTGAACTAAATGGGTGAGTTTTACTTAATGGTGTGTGAGAATATTATTCTGGCATCCAAGTCCTATAAAACCACCTGTGTTGGTAGAGAAGAGCATCCTGAGCCTCATGTTCATTGCTGCATCTGTAAGCAAAGCTGCCTTATAGACTCCTTAGAAATATAGGCACTTGTTTAAGCTCTCCTTTGGGGATGATGACTTTATGCTTCCAAAAGGTCTCTTCTTTAAACCACACTACCAACATGGTGGAGTGAAATAGAGTTTATTATGAACTGGCTTAAGAATGAGGAGCTTGTTCTAATCAGTTCTACATTAATAAAGTAATGAGTCATAAAAGCCATGTACACATAAAATATGTCTGTTGGTTACAATAGCAAATATTGATGTGTTTATAGTTAGAATAATATTTAACTAGTAATATTATAAAGATACTGATGTCGAGATCATATCCTAAATACTATTGTTTTTAAAAGAAACTGAAACAATGTTTAGAAAATCTGAAACACTATTACATAGTTAGCATTACAATGCTTTCTATACTTAACTGTGGTATAAGGACAAAGCATTCTAGATCATTGTCACAGAAAATGAGCTCAACAGTGATGACAACAATAATGATTCTAAATTACCAAGGATAAAGTCCAAGAGGCTTCAACCCTACACAAAGAACTACAGGCAACTGAGTAAAGCTAGGAATGTGATAGGTAGTCCTTGCCAGGGAAGAGCACGCCAGTTAGTTGTTCATTGTCAAATGGTCAGTGCTAAAAACATACATGTAAATTACATTATAAAGACTAAGCAGATAATATTTAGAAATGAATGAATATAGACAAAGACATATACACGTATAATTAATTAAATAAAAGGACACAAATTTGAGGAAGAACAGGCAGAGGGATATGAGAAGACTTGGAGGGAGGAAAATAAGAAACGTTGTAATTAAAATCTCTCCTTCCTGTCTGCACTTCTACACTCCTGGATCTGTACACCCACACCCCCACAGCCCTGTCTCCCAGGAGGCCTACTCTAACCAGGGACACAGGTAAGACCCTTATGCTGATACCTCCACCTGCTGGGACCCCACAGATCACAGCAGATGTGGACTCTGCTCTGCCCTGTCAGACTCCATCTCCTTCCATGTCTGCACCTCCATCTCAGATGTACTCTCAGATCAGCACATTGGCCCCCAACCCTACAGCTCTGCCTGTCTCCCAGGAGACCTGATCTAATCCAGGACACCAGGATACTCAACACCAGATAAAACCATATGATGAAAGGCAAGTGTAAGAACATAAACAGGAGAAGCCAATGTAATCTGGCACCATCAGAACCCAGTTCTACTACACCAAGCCCTGGATATCGTAAACCTCCTGAAGAGTAAGATCCTGAACTTAAATCCCATTTCTTGAAGATGATGGAGGTCTTACAAAGGATCTAAATAATTCCCTTAAAGAAACATAAGAAAACACAAACAAGTAGAAACCCATAAGGAGTAAACAATTAAATCTCTTAAAGAAACACAAGAAAATACAATCAAACATGTGAGGTAAATGAACAAAATGGTCCAAGACCTAAAAATGGAAATAGAAACAGAAAATACAAATGGAAGCAACCCTGGGGGTGGAAACTCTAGGAAAGAGAACAGGAATTACAGATACAAGCATCACCAACAGAATACAAGAGATAGAAGTGAGAATCTCAGGCATAGAAGATACCACAGAAGAATTTGATACATCAGTCAAAGGAAACACCAATGTAAAAAGTTGCTTAGTCAAAACATCCAGGACATTTAGGACACAATGAAAATACCAAATCTAAAAATAATAGGAATAAAAGAAAGTGAACATTCTCAGTTCAAAGGGCCAGAACACAAAATCATAGAAGAAAACTTCCCAAACCTAGGTGGATATAAACATACAAGACATCTAAAGAACACCAAACAGACTGGACCAAAATTAGAAAACTTTTCATCAGACAATGATTGAAACACTAAATATACAGAACAAAGAAGAATATAAAATTCTACAAGGGAGAAAGTCCAAGTAACATACAAAGGTAGACCTATCAGAATTAGACCTGATTTCTCAACAGAGACTGTAAGAGTCAGAAGATTGTGAACATCTTGCAGACTTACTATACGTAGCAAAATTCTCAATCACTATAGATGGAGAAACCAAGATGTTCCATGACAAAACAAAATTTAAACAATATCTTTCTACTAATCCAGCCCTGTAGAGAATACTACAAGGAAAACTCCAACACAAGGAGAGTAACTACACCCAAGAAAATACATGAAATTAATCATCCTGCATTCATTATTCTACTGCATATAGGAATCATACCTCAGCACCAAAATAGATGCCATCTCAGAGAAAAGGACTGGAAAAATGTTTTCCAAGCAAAAGAATCAGAGGAACAAGTTGGAGTAGCCATTCTAGTCTCTGATAAACTAGACTTTCATCCAAAAGTAATCAAAAGAGATGGGGGAAAAACACTTCATTCTTATCAAAAGAAAAATCTATCAAGATGAAGACTCAATCTGAGCATCTATTCCCCCAAAGCAAGGGTACCCTCATTCATAAAAGAAACTTTACTAGAGCTCAAAACACACAGTGAAACCCTCACAGTAATAATGGGAGTTTCAAACACCCAACTCTTGCCAATGGACAGGTTACTGAAAAAGAAACTAAACAGAGACACAATGAAACAAACAGATGTTATGAACCAAATGGCTTTAAGAGATATCTACAGAACCTTCCACCCCAAAACAAAAGACCATACCTTCTTCTTATCACCTCACTTAAACTTCTCCAAAACTGACTATATAATTGGGCATAAAAACAACCTTCAGCACATACAAGAAGATTGAAATACTCCTTCACACTATATCAGATTATCACAGATTAAGGCTGGACTTCAACAACAACAGAAACATCTGACAGCCAACATACTCATGGAAACTGAGCAACACTTTACTCAATAATCAACTGGTCTGGAAAGAAATAAGAAAAACTTGAAGACTTTCTAGAATTCAGTGAAAATAAAGGCATAAGGTACCCAAATTTATGATGGGACACAATGAAAGCATTGCTAAGAGTAAAATTCATAGCTCTAAGTGCCTTCATAAAGAAGTTTGAGAGAGCTCATACTAGCAATTCCTCAAACTATTCCATAAAATAGAAACAGAAGGAACACCACCTAATTGATTCTAGTTGAGGCCACAGTTACTCTGATACCTAGGCCACACAAACAGCAAACAAAAAAAGAGAACTTCAGATCAATTTTGCTTATGATCATCGATGCAAATATACTCAATAAGATTGTTACAGGCCTAATCCAAGAGTATATCCAAGAGTATATCAATATTCATCATGATCAAGGAGACTCCATCCCAAGGATGCAGGGATGGTTATACACAAAAATCCATCAATGCAACCCACTATATAAACAAACTCAAAGGGAAAAAAATCACATGATCATCTCAGTGGATGCAGAAGAAGCCCTTGACAAAACCCAACACCCTTCATGTTAAAAGTCTTGGAGAGATTAGAGATGCAAGGCACATAACTAAATATAATTAAAGCAATATATATCAAGCAAATAGCCAACATAAAATTAAATGGAGAGAAACATGAAGTAATCCCACTAAAATCACCAACAAGGCTGCCTACTTTCTCCTTTTCTATTCTATATAGTACTTCTATATAGTACTAAGTTCCAGCCAGAACAATATGACCACTACAAAACATCAAGGGGATGCAAATTGGAAAGGACATAGTCGAGGTATAATTATCCACAAATGATATGGTAGTATACGTAAATGACCCCCAAAAGCCTACCAGAGAATTGCTACAGCTGATAAACAACTTCAACTAAGTGGCTGGATAAATTAAAATTACCTCAAATAAATCAGTACCTCTCCTTTATTCAAATGAGAAGTGGGCTGATAAAAAACTAAGGAAACAACATCATTTACAGTAATCACAAATAATATAAAATTTGTTGGCATAACTCTAATCAAGCAAGTGGATCACATGTATGACAAGAACTCTAAGACCCTGAAGAAAGAAATTGAAGGACAACTCAGAAAATGGAAAGATCACCCACAGTCATAGATTGGTAGGATTTACATAGTGAGAATGGCCATCTTATGAAAAGCAGTCCACAGATTCAATGCAATTCCCATAAAAATTCTAACAAAATTTTTACAGATTTTGGAAGAGCAATTTTCAATATCATATAGAAAAACAAATGACTCAGACTTGCCAAAATAATCCTGAACAATAAAGAATCTGTGGAAGTAATCACCATCCTGACCTCAAGCTGTACTACAGAGCAACAGTATTAAAACCTGCATGGCATTGGTACAGAAACAGGTAGGTTAATCAATGGAATAGAATGAAGACCCAGAAATAAACATACCTACAGACACTTGATTTTTTTATAAAACAAGTCAAAACAATGCAGAAAGAAAGAAAGAAAGAAAGAAAGAAAGAAAGAAAGAAAGAAAGAAAGAAAGAAAGAAAGAAAGAATCTTCAACAACTGGTTCTGGTCTAGCTGGATGTCTGAATGTAGAAAAATGCAAATAAATCCATATTTACTACTTTGCACAAAATTCAAATCCAACTGGATCAAGGACTTCAACATAAAACCAGATACACTGAATCTAATATAGGAGAAAGTGGAAAATAACCTTGAATGCATTGGCACAGAAACAAATTTCCTGGAAAAAAAAACACCAATGACTCAGTCTCAAAATCAACAATTGATAAATGGAACATCATGAAAATGAGAAGCTTCTGTAAAGCAAAGGGCACTGACAATAGGACAAAATGCCATCCTATAGATTTGGAAAAGATCTTTCCCAACCCTATGTCTGACAGAGGGTTAATATCTTAAATTTATAAACAACTCAAGAAATTAGACTCCACAGAACCAAATAACCTTATTTTTAAAATGGGGTACAGATGGCTGGTGAGATGGCTCAGTGTTAAGAGCACTGACTGCTCTTCTGGAGGTCATGAGTTCAAATCCCAGCAACCAAATTGTGGCTCATAATGAGATTTGATGCTCTCTTATGTCTGAAGACAACTACAGTGTACTTACAGATAATAAGTAAATAAATAAACCTTTGGGCTGGAGAGGCTGGAGTGAGTGGGGGCCGGAGTGAGTGGGGCTGGAGCAAGAGGAAGAAGGGAAGGGGGAAAATGGGGTACAGAGCTAAACAGAGAATTCTCAACAAAGGAATCTTGAATGGCTTAGAAGCACATAAAGAAATGTTCAACACTCTCAATTATCAAATGCAAATCAAAACGACCACAAGATTCCACTTTACACCAATCAGAATGGCGGTAAGTGAAACTGGTAATGATATGGAGAAAGGGGACACCAGTTGCTGGTAGGATTGCAAACTTGTACAACCACTCTGGAAATCAACATGGCAGTTTCTCAGAAAATTGGAAATAGTACTACCTGAAGACACAATTTATCACTCCTGGATATATGCCACAATATCATACCACATACCACAAAAATGTGTTCTATTATGTTCATAGCAGTTTTATTCATAATAGCCAGAAACCCAGATGCCCATCAATCAAAAAATGGATACAGAAAATGTGGTTCATTTACACAATGAAGTACTATTTAGATATTAAAAACAAGAACATCATGAATTTCTCAGGCAAATGGAAGGAACCAGAAAATATCATTCTGAGTGAGGTAACCAAGACTCAAAAGGACACAAATAATATGTACTCACTGATAAGTGAATATTGGCCCAAAAGGACAGAATCCCCATTATATACCACACAGACACTAAGAAGTTAAAAAAGAAGGAATGTCCAAGTGAGGATGTTTGAATCCCACTTAGAAGGAGGAACAAAATAGTCATGGAAGGCAGAGGGAAGGAGGAACCTGAGTAGGAAAGGGGAATTTAGGGGGTTAAGATCAGATATGGCAAGAGACAGGAGAGAGGCCCAGACTGCCAGGAGAATGGAAATATGCAGCTTCTAGAGGTGTGAAGGGGTGGGGGGATCTCCAGGAAGTCCCAGAGACCTGGGATGATGAAGGCTCCCAAGAGTTAATGAGGGTGACCATAGTCCAACAGTGGGGATATGGAAACAGTAGCCAGACAGGACCATGAGTGGAGGAATGGGGACACCAACCCACCTAAAAAACATTCAGCCCCAAATTAGTCCTGTCTAAAAGAAATGCAGGGACAAAAATGGAGCAGAAACAGAAGGAGCAAGACAATTGGAATGGTCACTGAGAGTGACTGGCCCAACTTGAGGCCCATCCCACAGGCAGGTACCAATTCCTGACTCTATTAGTGATGCTATGTTGTGCTTGTAGACAGGAGGATGGCTGTTCTCTGAGAAAGTCTACCCAGCTGCTGACTGAGATATACAGATACAGGCAAACATAGGAGGAGGTTAGCGACCCCTATAAAAGAGCTAGAGGAAGGATTGAAGGCCCTGAAAGCAATGGTAACCCCACAGGAAGACCAACAGTGTCATATAACCTAGATTCCCTAGGAGCTCCCAGAGACTGAGCCACCAACCAGAGAGCATACATGGGCTGGTCTATGACCCTGGGTGCACATGCACCAGAGGACAGCCTTGTCTGGCCTCAATGAGAGTGGATATGCCTACTCTTGCATAGTCTTGATGTATTGTGGTAGGGGGATACATAGTTGTGCAGGGAGGCACCCTCTGAGAAATAAAGAGGAGGAAGAAAGAACAAAAAACCTAGCCTAAACAAGAATTAAAATCTCAAAAATAAATTTAAAAGTATTTACTACAACTTCTCTAATCATGTTATATGTTGGAAACCACTTTGATTACCAAGGGATACAATTATGTAGTCATTAAAATTGAATATTCTCAAAGCAACATCAAATCTACCAACATACAAAAAGAAAAGATAAAGAAGCAACATAGAAACATGCAATAAGGATAAAAGGGATTACCCCAAAGGAAATGGGTAAAGAATTGAAATAAGATGTAAGCATCAAAGTCTGTGATATTAACAATTAACAAGACAGTTCAGATGGAAGAAGAGAAAGGCTACAGAAGTCTGATTGAAGAGAAGAACAAAACAGATGAAATACTTTAAAGAACTATAGAAACTGATCACTGGATAGTGAACCTCAGATCTCCAACTGTCCATCATCTGAGGAGAAGAGTGGGGTGGGGGAACGGGACCTTTCCTTCCTCAAGAATTTTACCACACTATGTCTACCACAATGTTACAAATGAGCTACAAATATTTAAATATTTCCTGATACATGTTTATAATACAGCTGAGGAAACACCTACTTCTACACTATTCTCTGTTTGATATTTTACAATTTCCAAGATACAGATTTAATCTGATTAGTCTGATAAATATTCAAAGAGAGTATGCTAAGTATCAAAAGAGAGATCATCCGATTTTCTAAAAAGAACAAGTCAGGTTTAGTTCCACACAAATATGCAGCACACTTTTATACACTGAAATTCAAAGCAGGCAGTCAGGGAAATATGTCAATATTATGCTGTCAAAGAATTAATTTACTTGGATTTTGATAGTGTATATTCACATTAATATTAACAGCATCTTAAGTTAAATGTTTTAAATATTTAAAGAGAAGGTCGATATTATACTAAAAATTAATTTACAGGCCTGACTAAATAATTAAGTGTGGCACATAAAATGGTGTTTATCATTCAGTCAATTTCATGGCAGAGGATCGTAAGTGACATCATTTTCTTTTCTATTGATACTGAACAGTTTTTTTTTTTCTATCATTTTCTTTATTTACTCACTTTACATCTTGATATAGCTATCCACTCTCCTCCCAGTCCTCCCTCCATATCCCTCTCCCCACCCATTCTTCTCTTTTTTTCTGAGCGACACGCCCCCCCCCCCCCAACCCACTCTGGCACATCGAGTCACTGCCAGACTAAACACATCATCTTCCACATAAGGGAGACAAGGCATCTCAGTTAGGAGAATGGGATCCAGAGGCAGGCAAGAGAGACAGGGACAGCCCCAGCTCTAGGTGCTGGGAGACCCGCATGAAAACCAAGCTATACTCTGCTACATATGGGGGGGGGGCAGCACATGCATGCTAATTGATTAGTGGTTCAGTCTTTGGGAGCCCCCAAGGGTTCAGATTAGTTAATTCTGTGGGTATTCCTGTGAAGTTTGTATCCCCTCATCCTTCTGCCAGCTCTTCCACAGGACTCACTGAGCTCTCTGTCTAATGTTTGGTTGTGGGTCTCTGAATCTCAGTTGCTAGGTGAAGCCTCTCTATAGTTATGCTGGGAAGGAACACCTCTAGGATGTTCCAGAAACCTGGGATGGGGGAGGCTCCAGAGAATCTTTAGGGTGAATCTAGGTGAGATTTTTAGTATTCTGAGGTTTGGATCCCGAAGGGGCCACCTCCTGTAGCCAGGCAAGACTTCCAGTGAAGGGATAAAGACATCAACATACCCACAAAACTTTGTCACAAAATTTGTCCTGTATACATGAAGTACAGGGACAAAGATGAAGCAGAGACTGAGAGAATGGCCAACCTAAGACTGGCCCAATTTGAGACCCATTCCATGGACAAGAACCAATCACTGGCACTATTAGTGGTGTTCTGTATGGTTGCAGACAGGTGCTTTGCATATCTGGCCTCTGAACTATCTTTTAAAGGACTACATCTTTCCTTAGCTACTCATAATCCTGCATGAGTGTAATTGTTTGGTATTGGAATGTTTTCTCAAAATGCCCATGGGTACAATGGTTCTTCTGCAGTTTATGGTACAATTTTGGGAAGTTCTGGAAGTTTCCAGAGGTAGGTTCTAACTGGAGCAAGTTGTTCACTAGACACAGGCTCTTTTCTGAGATATTTCAGTCATAGTGTTAAAAACAAAAACTTGTGAGTGCACATAGGCTAAACCCTCATGAATGAGCTAAAGCATAAAAGAAAATAATTGTCCTTTTTTATTACAAGCTAAGTTTAAAAACCATTTCCTGTTAGCTAACTTTATGTCAACTTAAGTCAAGCTTAAATCACCTGACAGAAAAGAACCCCAAATGAAAAATTGCTTCCACAAAATGGGGCTATCAGCACACCTGAAGAGAATTTTCTGAATTAGTGATTGACATGTGAAGACCCAGCCCTCTACTGATGGGGCCACCCCTGGAATGGTGGTCCTAGGTTATATAAGAAAGGAGCCAGAGCAAGCCATGGAGAGCAAGCCAGTAATCAGCACCCCTTCATGGTCTTTGCATCAGTAAGCAGCACCCCTTCATGGTCTTTGCATCAGTTCCTGACTCCAGGTTCCTTCCCTTCTGTCCTGTCCTGACTTTCCTTCAATGATGTACTGTGTTATGGAAACAGGTCAAATAAACTCTTTCCTCCACAAGTTGGTTGTAGTTAGGATGTTTCGTCACAGCAACACTGACCCTCACTAAGATACCCTCTCTCTTATACATTGTTTCAGTTATTTCAATAGAGTGAAAGAAAGATAACTAACAGACTTACTCACATGAGTAAAGTGATAAGCAAATACTTTGGTTTTGTAAATCTAATCAAGTGTCATTTCTAATCTATTCAACAACGCTATCACTAAATATCCTCAGTTTACTCATGAGTAATAATCTTCGCCCAGTTAACACTTAAGCCCTAGAATAAGTGTTTAAGGCATTAGGCAAAAATTATCTAAGTAAATTTTGCACTCCTTTATTGACAATAGAAACTGCACTATAGAGTAGAGTGCTATCAAAAAGGAAGCAGCTTGTGGGTTTGCTTTTCATGTGTAAACTGTATTACTGGAAGCAGTTGATTTTATTAACCCGATGTCTTCATATCTAGTAACTAATCCTCTCTCATCCTGAACGAATTTATGTCATGCTTCAATGAAATACCTGTATTTTGTATAATCCACAATCTCATGAAAAATCGTAAATGCTGTTCATTGTAGACAATTGGTGCTGGCTGTTATTATATCACAATGATTAACGTGGTAGTAGTGGTAGAGTAGTACTGGTAGTAAATCACTGCATATTACAGACTTTCCCCTCATGCTGGGCTTCTTTCCTTAAAAAATAACATTTAGCATTTGTATAGAAGAGTAGTTATTACATGACACTAATGCATAAGGAACAGTTCCATTTTTTTTTTTTCAGTTGAAGGCTGACATATTCTTTTCCTTAACATACATTGACTGGTGTGATTGAATGGCTTGTCATATCATATTTTTTTAAAGAATTAACATATATGAGTAACATAAATCATAGAAAAACCAGTATACCTTAAAAATAAAACCAAAGCCTTGTCACTTTGAAGCACGCAGCACTTTTACTTTCCGTGCATGAGTGAAGCATTGGTGAAGTACCGGTTAAGCCAGAGGAGGGTAAAGCTGGGGTCTGTCTTAGCTGACTTCTCTGATGTATAAAATTATAAAGGTGCAAGTCAAGAGACAACAAAAGGTTTCAAGTAACACCCTATGTGACTACTTTTCTAGTTATTCCCCTCTTCTGTGGGACTGAGTATAGCCCAGGCGTGTGCCCTTTACTCAACTCTGCACACTCTTCATCATAATCACTTGGACACTATACTCATTGTTTCAAAGTTCTTTTGAAGTGTCAGTAATAACAAGAGAATATGACATAGAACCCCCCACATTTGAATCTTTTTCCTATCAGGACAACGTGTGAGAAAAGATTTTATCCTAGTAGATTAGCATGCAGTCCAAGTTATAAAACAGCTGCTCCATGCTCTTGGACCACATTGCTGAGGAAAACACCCTCTGAAATTGTAACGGTCTAAGGACATGCATAGCAGTATGAACAAATAGTCAGTGTACACCACAAACTTTAACTGATAACTGTGAACTGTTCAAAAATAAATAAATAGTAGCAATATAAACCAACCAGTATTTATGTTCCCATGGTTTGTGTGTAGGCCTCATCATTTTACCCAGAATTGAAGAATTTGCTTTAACTGTCATAAATTGTTGAAATATAAACCATTTTTCTACTCAGAGAACTTACTAAAATCACTCTAACACATAAAATTAAATGAAAACAAAGCAAAACAAAATGTGAATTTTATTTCCTCGTGGTAATATATCTCTTATGTATAATATATTATTTTCAAAACATAATATGTACAATTTACTGAGTAATAAAATACAATTTATAGGGTTACTGAATTTGATTAAATTTACTCTGTAGTGCCAGGTGATCAACTAGAAAATGATAGCCACATAAGGATGTTATTGTACTCTTTAGAAGAAATAAGAATGTGATCCTTCACAGAAACAAGCACAGAAACTAAGAACAGATGCATTTCTAGGAGGTGTGGGAAGGACTACCAGGCATTGATGAGAACACACACAACTTATCTCAAGCACCCTTCACCATCTCTTAAACCAATCTGAATACGTGACCACATGCATCTATTAATGTGGGAGTGAATCAGGAAAGTAAGAACTAATTCCAACTTTTTAACACACAAACAAACTGATGTTTGTTGTTATTTAATTAAATGCACCATGTTTACCTGCCCACTGAAGTTCAAATGATTTTTATAGTGCATTATGAATTTCAGATGTGAAAACTATAAAACATTAGGCATTTAAAAAGTGAATACTTAATATAGTCTCATCAAGAGGTATGAGAGATTTTTAGGCTGAAATTCATGAGCTTTTATCATTTGTGTTACTGCTACTAAATTTGGCACACAAATAAATTTTATGCAGAAATCATCAATGGGTTGCTATGAACTATGAAGTATAATGAGGCTGTAATGAATCTTTTTAGATTATAATACACACATATTTGTATCTGCTCACTACTGTATAGCAGAATAATTGTGCAATTTTTGAAAAACAAGTCTGCTAACTACAGTCTAACAATAGGTTTACAAATGCAATGTGTACATATAAGTGTTCAGAAGCACTAGTCTATAGGTACACACAGGTGTGTAGGGCAAAGGTAGAATTTGGGTGTCTTCCTTGGTAGACCACATCATAAGACATAGTCTCTCACTGACTCTGGAGCTGACTCTTGTGACTAGGCTAACAGGCCAGTGATTTTCTCAAGACCTACATGTCTCCATCTCTCCTTCCAACCCCACAGCCCTGGGACTACAGAAAGTTGTTAACATTCTTAGCCTCTAAGTGGGCACTGTAGTCCTGAAATTAGATATGCTTTTATGTGAGTGCTGGGAATCCAAACTGTGGGCCACATCCTTGCTTGGTAAGTATTTTATTCAGTAAACCATTTCTTCCAGCCCCATAATTAAATCTGATAGAGATTAATCACCAAGTTACCAGAATTTTCAGAGCATTTGTTCATTAATTGAGAAGTTTGGTGGACAATCAGAGGAACTGACAATATACTACAAAAAGAAAGTAGAAATGTCGAATTTCTGATGTGAAGTATCACACAATTATTAAACTTGAAAAAGTTTTAAATATCTATGTATGTTTTCAAAGTGCAATATTTAAGAGTTTGATCTAAGCATAGTTGATCTGTATAAACAGAACCCACTTCACTGGATAAACTTATTTCCAATGTACATTATTAACACAAAGTTAACTATGTGGTATCACAGATTCAATGCATCATCTGTGACTCCTTATGCAATTCTCCTATACTCATAGATCTAGACTTTGCTCAGTGACCATCTGAGAAGCTTCTTCCTGAAGCAGATGGAACAAATATAGAGACCCAGAACCAGACATTACACTGTGAATGAAAGACCTAGAAACATTCAGCCCAAAATGGCATGTCTCCATCAAAGCCTTTCCCCCTCGGGGCTTAGAGAACCCCATGGAAGAGGAAGAGGAAGAGGAAGAGGAAGAGGAAGAGGAGGAGGAGGAGGAGGAGGAGGAAGAGGAAGAGGAAGAGGAAGAGGAAGAGGAAGAGGAAAGAGTGCAAGTGCCACAGGGACTAAAGAACACCAAGTAAACAAAGGTATCTAAATCAATGTGATCAAAGCACATATGAACTCACAGATGCCGCATGCGCAGGAGCTGCACAGTTCGGTTGTATATATATATAATGGTTTTAACTTTAGTGGTTTTTTTAATTGGGTATTTTCTTTATTTACATTTCAAATGTTATCCCCTTTCCTGGATTCCCACTCCCCAGAAACTCCCTATCCCATCATCCCTCCCCATGCTTCTATGAGGGTGTTCCCATCTCCCTGCCCAGGCATTCCACTACACTGGGGCACCGAGCCTTCACAGGACCAAAGGCCTCTTTTCCCATTGATGCCTGACAAGGCCATCCTCTGCTACATATGTGGCTGGGGCCATGGGACTCTCCATGTGTACTCTTTGGTTGGTGGTTTAGTCTCCAGGAGCTCTGGGGGTTCTGGTTGGTTGATATTATTGTTCTTCCTATGGGGTTAAAAACCCCTTCAGCTCCTTTAGTCCTTTCTCTAACTCCTCCATTGGGGACCCTGTGCTCAGTCCAATGGTTGACTATGAGCATCTGCCTCTGTATTTGTCAGGCTCTGGCAGAGTCTCTCAGGAGAGAGCTAAGTCAGGCTCCTTTCAGCATGCACTTCTTGGCATCCACAATTGTGTCTGGGTTTGGTGACTGTATATAAGATGGATCCCCAGGTGGGGCCGTCTCTGGATGGCCTTTCCTTCAGTCTCTGCTCCACACTTTGCCTCCTTATTTTCTCCCATGAGTATTTTGCTCCCCCTTCGAAGAAGGACCAGAATATCCATACTTTGGTCTTTCTTCTTTTTGAGCTTCATGTGGTTTGTAAATTTTATCTTGGGTATTCTGAGCTTTTGGGCTAATATCCTCTTATCAGTCAGTGCATACCATGTGTGTTCTTTTGTGATTGGGTTACTTCATTCCAGATGATATTTTCTAGCTCCATCCATGAATGAATACAGAAAATGTGGTACATGCACACAATAGAGTACTACTCAGCTATTCAAAACAACAACTTCATGAAATGTTTAGGCAATTGGATGGAACTGTAGTATTTTCATGGTGGCCTGAGTATGTGAATAAGTGGGTCTCTGTTTCTTGTGCTTTCTCTTGGGCTCTTTTTTCTTCTGTTTGTTTTCTATAATTACAGTGTGTTAGTTTTGTTTACCCTGATTTATTTTTATATTTTAGAAGCCAATTTGCTTTATAATTACAGGCAGCAAAGGAGAGAATCCTGATTGGAGTAGAGGTGAGGAGAAATTGGGAGTAGAAGGAAGAGAAATTGTGACAAAATTACTTTTAATAAAGGGAAAAAGTAAAAAAAAAATAAAAATAAAAAATAAAGGGAAAAAGTATGATAATTATGAAAAACAAGTCAACTTAGAAGTTGGGATATCCCTTTCATTTATGGAAGAAGAGTCATATAGTAATCATTATTAAATATGGCTGCTTCAGTCCTGAGAATTACCAAAATTGTTCTAAAAAGAGTTAAGCATTTTACCACATCAAAATAGGAAGTTCTTTTTCCTTCATAATTAATGAGGGGCTAGTCTTAATTTTTCTCTTTATAAAATTATTTCAGTTTATAGCTGATTTGAAGTACTCCTTATAATTACAGGTATCATTCAGGTTGCAAAATCTTAAAATTGTTGAGTTCCTTAGGTTTAAAGGTTAAAAACAACATTTTCATATAATTTACATGTTCAGACTTTTTATTACATTGCTGATTTTCAGTGTTTAAAAACAGTGCATCATTGCTGATAGTTAGTCTCTATGTAGAATTATTACTAAGGCTGTCTAATGCTGTCCATTATGCAAATTTTAAAATTTGTTCTATTTGGAAAGTGCTTTATCATTAAAAGTATCTTTCAAAAGACATAATATGAATGTATGCTGCATTCTCCCAGATCACATTTAGCACTTGTTCAAAAATATTATCTTTGCATTTAATAGCCCCTCTATGACAATAACCAGAAACTCCAATATAAAATTCTAGAGGTCAGCCAAACAGTGGATGGAGCTTGGAGACTCTTATGGAAAAAAATAGGAGGAAGGATTGTGGGCTCCAAAGGGAATAGGAACGCCACAGGAAGACCAACAGAGTCAGCGAGCCTGGACCCCTGGGGCTCTCAGAGCCTGAACATACACAGGCTGAATCTAGGCCTCCCTGCACAAATGTTACAGATGTGGTGCTTTGTCTTCATGTGAGTTCTAAACAAATAGAGTGGGGCTATCCCAAAAGCTGGTGCCTGCATGTGGGATATATTCTAGCTGGGCTGCCCTATGAGATCTTAATGCGAGAGGATACACCTAACTTTGTAGAGACTTGAAGTGCCAGGGTGTGGGGATATCCTGTGGGCACCCACCAGCTCAGAAAAGGAGGGGACATGAGGGAAGGATTGTGGGAGAAGTGACCTGGAGAAGGCAGTGAGCAGAATGTAAAGTGAATAAGAATAAAACAAGTTGAATAGCAACAATAAAAATAGAATGAAGTACTTTGGAGCCACGTTTATAACTTTAGGAAGAAAGATGAATATGAAATTTTATTATTGAAATGAAAAATTCATTTCAATGTGTGTGTGTGTGTGTGTGTTTGTAGTAAAAGTTTATAAATGAAAGATATTGAGCTAGTGAGGGTGAGGAAAGGTAGAATGTAGTTAGATTTGATGTAGCCAGCAGGACTGAGGGTACATGGATGTGCCACGTAGACAAAACTTACGACCAATATGAAGGTCTCTGACACAGGGGGAAGAAGGTCCTGTCACCTGAGCATGGTAAGAATGCATGGCCAGCATACACAAGAACCCAGGAGCTTTTCTATGGCATGTCTATGTGAAGATACACATAGGAAGATACAGCCTGAGCATCAGACAGGGTTTCTTCATACTCGTTTCCAGCACAAGAGGTCTCATTTATGCTAAGGTGAAGAAAATGAGATACTTGTTTTGTGACACCATTATTTAAAACCTTTCAAAACTTGCATGCTAACTGACGCTAGTTTAAACATGTTAGAGTAGAAAATGTCAATACTGAGACAATTTGCCTGTTTAAATGTAAGTGAATAATAAAGAAGAATATGAAGACATTAACACTCCTGTCTACTGGGGAATATGAAAATAACTTTATTTTGCCACTTTTAGTGTAGCTTGTATTTTTGTCATAATTAATATAATTTTTTTCTACTTTTACAGATAAAGTTGGTTCTGTGAATTTTCTTTATCACATTCTCTTTTATAATCAAATGATAACTGATATGTTACTTTTAATCACTTTATAAATATTTTCTCTTTCTAGCATTAATCTTTATTTTTTGCTATCTTTGATATGAGTAAATAGATATGAATAGACAAATGATAGATACTTAAATGGGTAAATGCTCATTGCTTTTTATTAAAGAACCTATGGGAATTTAGTAATTTGTATTATACAAGTCAATATTTATTTGTTAATTAAAATAGAGAAAGCACTATAAGTTTTACATCAATGCAAACAACTCTAATTGGTCAAGTGGTCAAAAGATCTCACCTATTTATAATGTTATCATTTAAAAGGATTAAGCCTGAAATAGAAGTCAATAGATCAGTATTAATATATCAACAGATTTAGAAATCATGACATGTCCTTCTAGTCTGTGCTGACTCCCTGAGCACACCTTGGGTGCCAGCTCTGTACCCAGTCGAACAGCACAGGGAGGAGGGTGGACTCCCAGGAGTTCTAACACACCCAGGATCATAGGTGAGGAGACCACAACACTTGCCCCAAACAGGGAGTAACTGGGACCCCCCGGGAACCCAGAAACCCCTGCCCAGCAAGTGGCACGGGTTCCATCCTGTCTGCGCCCGTGACTTGAGCAGACCTTGGGTGCCTGCTCTGCACACAATCCTAAAACACACAGAGGAAGCTGGACCCCCTGGAGCTCTAACATGCCCAGAATCACAGCTCTGCACCCAGTCCCACAACACCCACAGGAAGCTAGACTCCCAGGAGCTCTAACACAACCAGGAACATAGGATTCATAGGATCACAGGATCTCAGGAGCTTGGACACACCAGGATTTCAGGATCCCAGAGGCAGTCTGACTCCCAGGAGCTCTTAAGTCCAGGAGCTCAGGATCACAGGATCACAAAGACAGCTGGAATCTGAGGAGTTCTGACACAAACAAGAAAACAGGAGAGACAGGATCCAGTCATAGACAGTGAGCACAGGTACTACTAGAGATAACAGATGGCAAAAGGCTAGTGCAAGAATATAAGCAACAGAAACCAAGGTTACTTGGCATCATCAGAACCCAGTTCTCCCACTATAGCAAGTAGTTAATACCCCATCACACTGGAAAAAGCAAGAATTTGATTTAAAATCACTTCTCATGATGATGATAGAGGACTTTAAGAAGGACATAAATAACTCTCTTAAAGAAATACAAGAGAACACAGGTAAATAGGTATAAGCATTTAAAGAGGAAACACAAAAATCCCTTAAAGAATTACAGGAAAACACAACCAAACAGGTAAAGGAATTAAATAAAACCATCCAGGATTTAAAAATGGAATTAGAAACAATAAAAAAATCAGAAAGGGAGACTACACAGGAGATAGAAAACCTAAGAAAGAGATCAGGAGTCATAGACACAAGCATCACCAACAGAATACAAGAGATAGAAGAGAGAATTTTAGGTGCAGAAGATACCATAGAAAACATTGACACAAACTGTCAAAGAAAACGCAAAATGCAAAAAGCTCCTAACCCAAAACATACAGGAAATTTAGGACACAATAAGAAGACCAATCGAAGGGTAATAGGTATAGATGAGAGTGAAGATTTCCAACTTAAAGGACCAGTAAATATCTTCAACAAAATTATAGAAGAAAACTTCCCTAACTTAAAAGAGAAGTCCATGAACACACAAGGAGCCTATAAAACTCAAAAATAGATTAGACCAGAAAAAATTCCACCTGTCACATAATAATCAAAACACCAAAGGAAAAAAAAAAACAGAGAAAGAATATTAAAAGCAATAGGGGAAGAAGACCAAGTAACTTATAAAGGTTGACCTAACAGAATTACACCAGACTTCTTACCAGAGACTATAAAAGCCAGAAGATCCTAGACAGATCATACAAACCCAAAGAGAACACAAATGTCATCCCAGGCTACTATATCCAGCAAAACTCTCAATTACCAAAGATGAAGAAACCAAGATATTCCATAACAAAATATATATAAAGAACTCAAGAAATTAGACTCCAGACAATCAAATAACCCTATAAAAATGGGGTACAGAGCTAAATAAAAAATTCTCAACTGAGGAAACTCAAATGACCTAGAAGCACCTAAAGAAATGTTCATTTACCTAGGAATTTCTCAAATTCATTATTTTAATAGCTGAGTAATACTCCACTGTGTAAATGTACCACATTTTTTTGTATCCATTCCTCTGTTGAAGGACATCTGGGCTCTGTCCAGCTTCTGGCTATTATAAATAAGGCTGCTATGCTTTGAACATAGTGGAGGATATGTCCTTATTATATGTTGTAGAATCTTCTGGGTATATGGCCAGGAGTGATATAGCTGGATCCTTAGGTAATGCTATGTTCAATTTTCTGAGGAACCACCAGATTGATTTCCAGAGTGGTTGTACCAGCTTGCAATCTCACCAACAATGGAGGAGTGTTCCTCTTTCTTCGCATCCTTGCCAGCATCTGCTGTCACCTGAGTTTTTGATCTTAGCCATTCTGACTGGTGTGAGGTGGAATCTCAGGGTTGTTTTGATTTGCATTTCCCTGATGACTAAGGATGTTGAGCATTTCTTAAGGTGCTTCTTGGCCATTCAAGTTTCCTCAGCTGAGAATTCTTTGTTTACCTCTGTACCCCATTTTTTAAATAGAGTTATTTGGTAGTTAGGTAAATGGATGGAACTAGAAAATATCATCCTGAGTGAGGTAACCCAATCACAAAAGAACACACATGGTATTTACTCATTGATAAGCGGATATTAGCCCAAAAGCTTGAAATAGCCAAGATTCAACTCACAGACCACATGAAACTCAGGAAGAAGGAAGACCAAGTGTGGATGCCTCGGTCCTACTTAGAAGGAGTAACAATATACTCAAGGGAGTAAACATGGAGACAAAGTGTAGGGCAAAAACTGAAGGAGGGGCTGTCTGTAGACCATTCCACCTGGGTATCCATCCCATGTGCAGTCACCAAAGGTAGACACTGATTTGGATGTCAGGATGTGCATGCTGTCAAGATCCTGATATAGCTGTCTCCTTAGAGGTCTGCCAGAGTCTGACGCATTCAGAGGCAGATGCTGACAGCTAACCACTGATCTTATCAAGGGTTTCCCAATGGAGAAATTAGAGAGAAAATTGAAGGAGCTAAAAGGGCTTGTGGCCCCATGAGGAGAGCAATAATACCAACCAACCAGAGCTTCCCAGGGTCTAAACCACCAGCCTGGAAGCACATAGGGAGGGACCCATGACTCCATCTGTACATATAGGGGAGGATGGCCTTGTTGGGCATAGGTGGGAGTACAGAGCTAAATTAAACTTTCATTCTTGGTTCCATGAAGGCTGAACACTGAGGGGGGGTGGAATTCAAGGGTGGGAGGGGGCAGTGGAGGGTAGGTGGGGGCACATCCTCATAGAAGCATGAGGAGGGGCAATGGAATAGGAGGATCCTGGGTTGTGTGGGGGAATGGAGTAAGGGGATAAAATCTGAAATGTAAATATAATATCCCCAAACAAAATGTTCAACATCCTTAGTCATCAGGAAAATGCAAATCAAAACAACCCTGAGATTCCACCTCACACCAGTCAGAATGGCTAAGGTAAAAAACCTCAGGTGATAGCAGATGCTGGCAAGGATGTAGAGAAAGAGGAACACTCCTCCATTGTTGGTGGGAGTGTAAGCTGATACAACCACTCTGGAAATCAGTCTGGAAGTACCTCAGAAAATTGGACATAGTATTACCTGAGGACCCAGCTATACCACCTCTGGGCATATACCCAAAAGATGCTTCAATATATAACAAGGACACATGCGTCACTATGTTCATAGAAGCCTTATTTGTAATAGCCAGAAGCTGAAAAGAATCTGGATGTCCTTCAACAGAGGACAGAAAATGTGGTACATTTACACAATGGAGTATTACTCAGCTATTAAAAACAATGAATTCATGAAATTCTTAGGCAAATGGATGGAACTAGAAAATATCGTCCTGAGTGAGGTAACCCAATCACAAAAGAACACCCATGGTACTCACTGATAATTGGATATTAGCCCAAAGCTCAAAGTACCCAAGATACAACTCACAGACCACATGAATCTCATGAACAAGGAAGACCAAAGTGTGGGTGCTTCGGTCCTTCTTATAAGGAATAACAAAATACTCACAGGAGCAAATATGGAAACAAAGCGTGGGACAGAAACTGAAGGTGGGGGTATCTGGAGACTGTCCCACCTGTGTGTCCAGACCATGTGCAGTCACCAAAGGCATCCCTGATGTGGATGCCAGGAAGTGCATGCTGACAGGAGTCTGATATAGCTATCTTTTTAGAGGTCTGCCAGAGCCTGACATAGAGGCAGATGCTCACAGCTAACCATTGAACTGATCATGGGGTTCCCAAAGGAGGAGTGAGAGAGAAGACTGAAGGAGCTGAAAGGGTTTGCAGCTCCATGGGGAGAGCAGCAATACCAACCAACCAGAGCTCCCAGGGTCTAAACCACCAGTCTGGGAGCACATAGGGAGGGACCCGTGGCTCCAGCTCTATAAGTAGGGGAGGATGGCCTTGTTGAGCATAGGTGGGAGAGGAGATCCTTGGTCCCCTGAAGGCTGGATGTCCCAATGTGGGGAAATTTGATGGTGGGAAGATGGGAATGGGCGGGTGGGTGTGGGCACATCCTCATAGAAGCAGGAGGAGAAGGAAAGGGATAAGGGGTTCCTTAGTGTGTGTGGGGGGAATGGGGAATCACATCTGAAATGTAAATAAAATATCCAATAAATAAAGAACAAAGAAAACAAACAAACAAACATAATGGAACTGGCTACTGCAATAGAGCATTTGAGACTTTTTGTCAACAGTTTAATATTACCAATATTACCCATATCTGGGATTCCTTATAATTCTCAAGGACAATGTTTTGTAAAAGGGACCCATGGAACTTTAAAACAATATGTTCATAAAATAAAAAAAAACGGGGGGAGGTATATCTCCATACACCACAAATTTATTTAAATTGTGCTGTTTTTATTTTAAATTTTTAAAAAATTTGGATGCCAAGGAACATTCTGATGAGTGTCTATGGCACCATACAACTAGGCCTAGATGAAAAGGAAGGATCCACTTACTGGCATATGGCATGATCCTGATCAGGTATTTAATATGGGAAAGAGGGCATGTTTGTGTTTTTTCTGCAGGATGCTAAAGGAGCATGGTGGCTGCCAGAGTGATATGTGAGACATTCCTGGACAAAGAATGATGCTGACCTGCGAGCTTGCTGAGTACCCTGACAATGGTGACCAACCCACCTTTGTTTGCCTATATCCCAGATGGGACAAGCTGTGTTCCCTCAAGCTTTTAGACCTTGTGGAACAGAGAATCAAAAGGAGAACTTATAATGTCTTGTATTTTTCTTAAATGTGACCAGTTCTTTGGACTTAATCATGGACTGGTCTAGAAATCAATTCAATATTGGAAATAACAGTCTTCATTTGGAAGGCTGGTTCTGGACATTTTCAGAGACATATTGGGAAATTAGCTGCAGTTCACTATAATGTTATATTAGCAAGAGATAAAGTTAGGACAGGATCTGGATTTCAAACAAGTGTTAGTGCATGTATTAAGTCTCTTCTAATTGTCATGTTAAAATTACTTTTGTTTCTTCTACAGTATTTAATGTAAGTTGGGTGGCCACAAATTCCTTTGTGTGTGTGTGTGTGGGGGGGGTCTTACATTTGTATTGATTGTATACTTTCTAACTGTGTTTATTGTGATGAAACCTGGCATGTCTGTTACAGGGATCTATCAACCAGCTTTTGTTTTATTGCCCTGTTTTTTGTTTTATACAGGGCCTTGGTATTCTGAAAGAAGCTTGCAAGTGCTGGAAGAAGCAAGTCACATTTTAAGCAAAAACAAGAAAGTAGTGGGGTTGATTATTGCTGGTATAACAGCTTTAATTACATTAATTGCTAACACCACTGCTTCTGCAAATGTTTTAACACAAGAAGTCAAGACATCTACTTTTGTTAATCGTTTAGAAAAAGTGTTATTAATGTGTTGAATATACAAGAGGATTTAGATAGGCATTTGGAGCATCAGATTAATGATCTTTATTTATTAGAAGGAGATTCAGAGTTTAAAAGTAAGGAGCCATCTCGAGTGTCATGCCAAATACCAATGGAGTTGTGTTACTTCTAAATTTACAATAGTCATTATAATTAGGAAAAAGTTTAAAGACACTTGCAGGGTATTTGGCATAATTCTAACACTTCTCAAGATGTTTTAAGTCTGCATAGTGAGATTATGAATTTAAAGAATGCTGCTCTGCTAAGCGTTGATGCTGCAGATAGTGCTGATAAAATTATCCATGGACTGAGGTCAGTGTTTCCATTTTGGAGAGCTTTTGGGGCTGCTTGTCAGGAATCTGATATTGGCCAAGGACAAGGAAATGGGCTGCTTGACAGGAATAAAGAAGTACTTTCAGGCAGGAATCTAAGTCTTAGGCTAGAACAAAGAAGTAGGCTTCAGGCATGAATATGACTTTGCGATAGGACAGGGAAGTAGGCTCAGATATTTTGGTCCTTCTGATAAGCCCTTAGAAACAGTGATCATAGGAAGGATCACAGGACTTTGTTTATTGCCTTGCTTGTTCTTTGTCTATTTGTGTTTATTGTCTTGCTTGTTCCTTGACTATTTGCATCTATTGTATTGCTGATTCCTCAACCTAGAACTGACCTTAATACCTTCATGTAATTAAAACGGTATAAAAGCAAAAAGGAAGAGGAGAGATGGGATACGGGTTTATGAGGGGGAAAATGGGGAAAAAAATATCTGAAATGTAAACAAAATTTCCAATTAAAAAAAAGAAAGATCAAAAGGGGGATATGTAGGCACTGCAATCTAAATAAAATGGTCATTTAGATCACAGGAAAAGGCAATACTTGAACAAACTACTGAAGAAAACTGTGGAATCAGAAATGTAGAGAAAGGATTTTGACAAAATTAATACTAATCACAAACCCTAAAGTTTCTGTACTCCTGGCATGTTTAAAGATTGCCAAGGAAATTATATTGGTTATGGCATTTGTTGACTTTACATTTTATTGTGAGAAGTGTGGCCACTACTTAAGGGCTTAAGCAAAAGAGTTAGATAGGCTACTTTCAGTTTCATGGGATCACACAGAGCTAGTGTATATAGTGTATGTTGTTGAGCAAGGATACAACTAGAATTGGCTGCAGGAAGAAGGAGAAGACTTTAATCAGTAGCCAAATTCTGATTGGAATTTGTGTTACGAAAGGATGTACAGACATGGAGATGGACAGACTGTGAAGGTGGGATGAACAACAATTGGAATTTTCTCACTGACAAAACAATGTTAGAAAAAAGAAAGAATGGACCACTGCTAAGAGCAACTAGAACAATGGAGATGAGTTTGAGGTGGAAAAGTTTGGATGCACAGCAGGTTTAATTTAATTATCACTATGTAAAGAAAAACTCAGTTTAGTGGGGATCATTTTTTTTTATTTTGTGTCCATGTTGAAATACAAAGTGGGCAATTGCATGTGTAAGTCTAGGCGGAAAGGGAGAGGTCTGTTTTAGAAAAAAATAAAACTCACTATTGAATAGATAGCAGTTGATAGGATGTCTAAAGGATTCAAAAAATGACTATAAAAAGAAATAAAATATTTAGTGATCCACAAATCACTTAAATGTTAGGATTAAAAAAAGGGGAGTTAAGACAAAAAGTGAGAAAGCAAAGTTAGATGTGGGAGAGAAGTAGGAGTGAGAAGCTGTTTTCCTACATGAAAGAGGATTGCACCACACAGTCCTGCTGTGGTAAGTATGGCTATGCAGGGGTACAGGAAAGTCAGCCATGTCCATGGGATTGGCAGAGAGGTCTAAACACAGAAAAGAGCCACAATTTTAAGGACAATAGCTTAGTATATTATTTTAGTATAGAACAGTAAGGATGAGTACTTCAGGAAAAATATTGATTATTTCTTCGTATTCTTGCAGTAATTTTATTAGGGATGCCATTACAACTTCTATCAAAGTGAACAACATGAATCTAGAAAAGCAACAAGATGCTGTTTGAGTGCTGCATAAAATCACATGAGGTGGCCCAAATTCAGAAAGGAGAAAGTCAACCGTGTGGTTTCTGTCATGTAAGATCCTATGTCTCTATAGAAACAGCTGTGAATGTGGGTTCACTCTACAATTTAGAAAGGCTACCAAGGGAGTATGTTAGGTTTGAGGGAAGGATGGATTGCAGGGAAAAAATACCCATCAGAGAAAATAATATAAACTTTTTTTTTTAATTTGAATGTCATCGATTTTCTTTTCTCTTTTTTTTCTTTCTTCCTTCCTTTCCTTCTTTCTTGATAAATATATGAGTCTAGCTTTCTGGATATAGAAGTAGCAAGAATCATTATTTGCTAGCAGAATGTCAACATGTGTCATTTCGTTGTTGCAGTGACTGGAAACTGGACTTGTTCTTAATTCTACTGCCCATTAGTTACCCCATCTATTACAGTGGCTTTAACATGTAAACTGTATTGCTCTACATAAAGTATAGTTTTAACATAAGCTGTGGGAGCTGGGAAACCACAGACCTGGTAAATTAGCCACAAGGGAATTATAAATGATGGTCTTCATTTAAAGACATGTGGGGATGCACAGAGTAACACTGGCCACTGGCACAATAGCCATAAAACACTTTCACTCATCATCCGGTTATAGACAGCCCCAGAATACATTATGACCTTGTAAGATATTAAGGAAAATTACTCATATTAAGGGAAAAGTACAATAAATAAAAGATGATCCATTGATTATTCAAAGACTGAATTTGGCATGCTTTGGGCTTTAAACTAATCATTATTAATATGCTAATTTACAGTAAAAGATGGAGAAACTCCATGCCTTGATGAGATGGTTTGGTAAGACAATAAAAATCCTTAGCAATTGCCAAATGGAAATTATAGAGCTGGAGATAAACGTCTAAAATTAAATTCACAGAATATCTTTAGCAGAAGCCTGGACTTTACTGGAGAATGGATAAGTGGTTTTGGAGTAAGATGAAAGGATGAAGCAAAGCAGAGAAAAAGGGTTATTGGAAAGACACACCATAGCCTAGTCACTGGATGCCTGTGAATAAGCTATGGAAAGGCTAGCTACTTGCAAAGGACTCTTCCTACCTGTTTCAAACCCCATTACCCTTGTGCAGCTATAGCTTCCCACCAGTGTAATGGGCAAAGCAGAACATGGCCTGGAATGAGCAGTCTCATTCCTCATCACTCAAAGCATCATTTGTATTAGCCAAAGAGAAGGCATTTCTGGCATCTTCCAAATACTTTGGCAGTAGCTTTATGTTTCTGCAAAAGGCTATCCTAAATAGTATAATATACAGTTACTCAGAAACATGGAACAAAAGACACTTAACTCTATCTGGATGCAACAATGTCATTCCCTTGCTGCACTGTCATCCTTGTGATGGCAACCATTACAGTGTCATCTAAATACACACATTGTGAGACAGTCTACTGAACAGTCAGCAATCAAGATGGGATATTTTCTTGCATTCAGATTATTACCTTTTCATTACACATGTATTCATAATTATCTTGGGCTGAGAGTTCCTGGAACGTTAGGGAACAAATATATCCCTTCAATTCTTCCAACAAAATTATACTGTAATCTAACTTTGGGTTTGTCTTAGTGAAAGAAAGGGTATAAAAAGGTCTCTCTGCTAATCTCTGCATGCTTCAACTGTTCAAAGTACTGCAGACACAAGAGAGTCTCACTGCGGAACATTTGGCTCTTCACGTGTCACCTGGAACCCACTGTAGGAGGACAAAGCTCTCACTTCCACCTGCCCTGAGTTCCTTTAGTGCACCAAAGAAAAAGACAAGATCCTTCATTTTTTTTCAAATATTTAAACTAAGAAATTTTCTACATGAAAGAATATAAATGGTAAATTGTATCATATAGGATAATAGTATTTAACATCTTCAAGGTTCTTCTAAATGGTGCTTATGCATTTAACATCTCCAAGGTTCTTCTAAGTGGTAGCTATGACAGCATTTATTACCCATAACCGAATGGAAAGCATTTATTTTTAGCCACATCTCTAAGTATAATACAAGCTGAACTCTCAGCTTGTGTTTAATTTCCATGCATGTTTGAGAACTTTATGAAGGGTCATTCACAAATTGGCATGAGATGTGTATCTAGACAGTAGACTATTTAAGAGCAAATGAAATTTACATAGTCTACTGAAAAATAAAATTAAGGCAAACTTATTTCTCTCTAATAAATATAGTTATATTTATTAGAGTAGAGACTGGAGGAAGGGCTTTCTGGAGACTGCCCTTCCTGGTCATCCATCCCATGTGCAGTCAACAAACACACTGTTGTGGATGCCAGGAAGTGCATGCTTACAGGAGCCTGATATACCTGTCTCCTGAGAGGATCTGCCAGAATCTGACATATAGAGAGGTGGATTCTTGCAGCTAACTATTGAACTGATCATGGGTTCCCCAGTGGAGGAGGTAGAGAGAAGACTGAAGGAGCTGAAGGGGTTTGCAGCCCCAGGGAAGAGTGACAATACCAACCAACCAGAGCTTCCAGGGTCAAAACCACCAGCCTGGGAACATGCATGGAGGGACCCATGGCTCTAGCTGTATATGCAGTGGAGAATGGCCTTGTCAGGCACTGATGGGAGAGGAAGTCCTTGGTCCTGTGAAGGCAGGATGCCCAATGTAGAGGAATTTGAGGACAGGGAGTGGGGAGTGAGTGGATGGGTGGAGGCATACTCTCATATATTCAGCAGGAGGGAGGACAGGATATGGAGTTCCTTGTGGGAGATGGGAAAAGGGGATAATATCTGAAATGTAAATAAATAGACTATCCAATAAAAATACATTTAAAAATAAAAAATAAATATATTTATACACTTAGATCCTAATTTTACATGCAAATACATGCATATATGTAAATATATTAAATATGTGTATAATTAAACCTCAGGGTCACTCAACCATTTAAAGTTAAATTTTCTTAAAATCAATAGTGACAATTCAGCATCTAAACATTTGAAGAAACAGAAAAACCCATCAACTACAGGGTATCCTTTCCATGGGTGAGATTAAAGTTCACAAAATAAATGACATTGAAGTGAAAGAGAAGAAAATTTACCTTCATTCATTTGAACTACCTTATTATAAACATGTGTAGAAGGGAGAGTTATTCACAAAAAAATGTTCTATTTGTAGACCTCTAGTGGTGATTTGGGTAATTGGCAAATTTCCTATCTTCCAGTCCTGACTAATTAAGTATAGTATATAAGTATTCCAGGATATTACTTTTTATAGAGATAATATAAATACTAACAGCTGTTTTTATCTTTGGGAAACCAAGAAAAATGAAAGTAATAACTAATTAAGTTGATACTAAGCCATCAAATCAAATAGTATTTTTAGACTTAATAACATTTATAATCTATGGATTTTCATTTCTCATAATTAATTATTCATTTATTCTTTTTTCTTATCTCAGGTTACTTGAAATCTGTTGATTTCTGTTGAAATCTGTTTTACTGATCTGAAAATGTTTTAGCCAACATTTAAACATGCAAGCAATAAATACAAGATTTCCTTTGCAGATGAGATGAATATTTGTATTTATCTTTAAATTTGAAAGATCTGGAAATTGATTTTAAAAAGGGGTGTCATAACCCTACCAACATAGACATAGTTACAGATACTCATATTAGTGGACATAAACTGAGCTGTCATTGAAGAGAAATATCTCAGGAAGGTTAACTCTGCTTTGTCAGATTTATGCTCTTCTTATTAAAGGCATTTTTGTGTCTTGTTAATATAGTCATTTTCCCAACTGTACAGTGCACCTTCAGTCAGCTTTATTTCTAAATAGATGCTAGATACTGCAGACATTAAAATGAGTTTGGCCTGAGCAAATAGATCAGTGGATAAATAAGCTACAAATTGGAGAAGCTGAATTTGATCCTTAGAATCTGTGTAAAGTAGCTTATGTAACATGTATGTAACATGTATGTAACATGCATGTAACATGTAATGTATGTTATAATCCCAGTACTCCTACAGCCAGATAGGAGACAAGGTCAGGGGATATTTAGAAGTTCAAGAGCCAGGAAGCCTGGCATCTGGTGCAGGAAAATAGCAAAGGAAAACCTGTCTCAAACAAGGTAGAAATGTGAGGACAGGAGCCACAAGTAGTCCTCTAGCCTCCACATGCCTGTTGTAGTACCATGTTCCCATATCCACATATGTGAATGATCTCTTTCTCAGACACTCTATACACACACAAACAATAAAATATAAAATGAGTCTGTGGAACAGTATGCTTCATAAATTCACTTCAGTAGATCAGTTATTTGTCACAAGCTGCAGTATGTTCCTGCTTCATGCCAGTTAGAAATTTTTAAAACCAGATGTATAAGGGAAGAAAAAACACTAAATATTTAATAAATCATGTTCAAGATCACATGTATGTATAATTACATACTTTCTGACTAATTTTTAGTTCAGCAACGGACTACAAAGCATTTCCACCATCTCAAAGAGCTGCGTTGCTTAATAACACTCTAGCCAGCTTCACTGTGTAAATGCATTCCACCATGTTTACAAAAGGACAAAACTGGTTAATTATGAATTTTTCAAAATGTATCTTTGTTGTTGAAAATGTACAACTGTATGATGCCAAGTCAGTGTACAAGACAAAGATGAAATAATTGCTTAGATGATAACAAAATTAGACAAAAGACTTTCAAGCATCTATCTGGCCTAGAGGAGACTTTCTGAAATGTGTAGAGATTACTTATGAAAGAACATAGATGTGCAGTAAACATAATGTTCATATTCCTACAAGGTAGCAAACAGGAAGAACAATGACTAATAATACCTTTAAACGCTGTGTAACTTGGGTAATGATTATTTCAGTCTCCTGCTACAACTTGGTGATGTCCTTGCTAACATTAACATTTCAAGCACAAAGGGTACAATATCCATAAAGCTTCCCTATCATACAGACATGGATTTTTTTTTCTTTTAAATTGAATTTTATTTATATTCATACTTCTGAAAAAATTACTAAATAAAGGTCATTCAGTAATTTCTAGCTCAGATTGCATATTCCATTAGCATTAGAACCACCGCCATATTTTCCCTAAGCCCTTACTTCATAGAAAGTGAATGGCTGAGATGTTTTGTGATTCTAGGGTAACATGACAGGCAGCCTTAAAAGGGGTTTCATCTCTTTTTACTCCTATGGAAGAACTATTCCATAAGAAGTTTGTCAAAGGGGCTCGTGATACCCTTTCTCGCCTTTCTGAGATATACTCAACCCAATCAAAGAAGCTTTCAGCTTTCTAGATTTCTCCACGTGTCCCTGTTAGACAGCCCTACACTGGCTTGTGCATGTGTAAGAGATTTTAGCATAAAGCATAAATTACCAAGTATCTTATTCTCATGCTCTTGTGATTGATTTCTTAGGATGCAATGCTGGACAGGACTACATAAAGCCGTGGGAGGTTCCCAGTTATCCCAGCCATGCACTGAGTCACCATATGCAGCCTTAGCAGACCTTGTCTTCTCAAGCTGCCCTCTTACTCTGGCTATGGCTACTTGGTTCTTCTTAGAGAGTTTTGCATGTCACCTATATCCAAAAAAACTTTTATTTGCTGTCATTCATTTTTTGATTTTTTTTTAGAAATATGAAAATATTCTCATAAAATTATGCATTCTTGTCTTTAGTATGATTTGTTTTCTGGGATGTTTAGACTTTTTGTTCATAATTAAAGCATATGTATATACACACTAACTCAGAAATAAGCATTTAAGCATTCCAAGACAAGTAATTGATTCTTTTTGCTGCACCAAGCTTAGCCTGAGGGCAGCTAATCTAAAAAACACCAAATTTTGTATGAATAAGCTGTGGTGAGAAAAAGAATGGAAAGCCACACAGTGTTGTTGACATCACAACATTGACCCACTATAATAGCTTATCAGCTTCCTGGGGACAAAATGTTGACAGGTTATTTCTGCCTGTACTACTCTTTGAGTCCTCTTCATTTACCTTTAAGAGCGTCATTTACCTCTTCTCACAGGTGAGCTGTCATCTGTCCTGTAGAGCTTGGCCACTTCCTCTGAGATGCATCCTTACCTCTCTTATTTCCATAAATCAGTAGGCTTTCTTCCTTCAAATTTGTGGTTCCCATTTTTTTTTGTCATTTACACTAGTTTCCTAAAGAATCTCAAATCTACTGCATCATAACATTAACGGTAAAGGTCTAAAGTCATGGTTCATAAGGAACAGCTGATACATGTATTGTAAATGGCTATGCACTCTAATTGGTTCCTTTCATGGACTCTGATGTGACTGAGGGAAATATTCTTCTTAACCTCACATGGAATCTCCCTGGCTGAGTTTAACCACAGGACACACATGTGAAGTCACAAAACATGGACCTTAGCTCAGTTTCTATGGTTCTGTGACCCTTGTCCATCGTTACTGCGAAAACAGGTTGGGATCTTCTGCACAAAGAACTCTTAGGAAACTTGCATGAATATAATAAGACATTACATTTTAGCTGCAAAGCATCCCAACATGGTTTACTGGGAAGGAAAAAGAAACAGCTTATTTTATAAAATGGCAAAAACTCATTATACAAGAGACTATTTTGAAAATTAAGCTATTCTCAGGGAAATGGATGGAATTCATTATATTGAGCAAAATAAAACAGACTCAGAAAGAGAAATATTGCATATTTTCTCTCACATGTAGAGGTAGATTTCAACACACGTGCACATGCACACACTTATATTTATGCACATGTGATATAGAAGTATATTTGGTAGAGGGGGGACCTAGGGTAGGAGTCATGATGGGTTATGACAGGTGGATATAAACAAAGTACAATGACTATGTATGAAAATGGCATCCAAACCTACTGTTTTGTATGATAGCTATAAACAACTGAAAAGTGAAAATGAACAATTTGGATCGCTTAAATTTCTTACCTTGTAATTAGGATAATCCTCATCTCCATAGGTCAACATGATTTTCAAAGGAAATGTCAAAATATCGAGTTTATCCTGTTTTTCTTGCTTAGAGTAATGCCTATCTTTCCATTATAAGAGTTAAGAACTGCTCATTTACCCATAGGTATAAATAGAGAAAGTACCCTGTTTACACATGAGTAGTTGGTATGCTGTGTAACACAGAGGGCTGGACACTGTTTACAACTGTCAGAGAAAACTATGTTGTAACTAAGAAGTAGTCATTAAAATTGATAACTAATTTCTCAATTCATCAACTACATCCCTGAAAGCTACAATGTCTTGTAAGCATGTTATAAAGTTTACTGTACACTTGTTTTTTCCTGTTCACAGATGCAATTAACCTTGATATGTTTTTGCTAAAATTTGAGATTTTGTTTATTTTCAAAGTTTGCTTTAGGATCAAGGGTCCTATTATCATCTGTGTCTACTCCGGTGGATAAATTATACTTTGGATAATTTCTACCTCTCATACAAGATAAACTCAGTTTAAAGTATATTTATTATATCTAACAACCACTATTACTATATAAAGTCATTTATTATAGGGTTCAGGATTTGTGCGGCTGACACTTCAAGCAATTTACTTATTTTGAAGCTTTATGTAGGAAAATAGCACTCTTCATAAAAAATATTTCATTGTTATTTCATGTGAGACAAAGCTGAAATGTTATAAAATAAAAGGCTTATGAGAAAATGTAAATCGTTATTGGCATGAGTAGATAGTCATGAATGAATGTGTTTTAATTCTGCCTTCCGTCAGAGTCTGGCCTCATTATTTAGAAGAAAGCATAGTAAAATGGAATCAGAAGATTTGAAACAATGAAAGTAAAAGAGGAAGCCAGGCACAATTTCTTATTGTCCTTCCCACACAAGAGAAGAACAGAGAAGGATGAAAGACTTGTCAGAAGTCAATAACATTTTTAACAGATAAAAAGAAATGGGAATTTTTAGCACAGCGTAATTATTGTCAAGAGATCTTTCTGAAATCAATGGAATACAAGCCACCCAGAACCAATGGATTTCAACAGCCAGGAATAACATTGAATGACTTATATTACTGTGTAAAATCAAAAGAATGCAGCTGTGAAACAGGAGAGTATACAAAAATCATCCGAAGGCAGGTGGGTTCAAAAGCGGAAGCTCCCTGAAGATATTGGAACATTAATCCTCTGTTCAGACTGTGAGAGAGTGGTGCAGTGGTTAAGCCTTCATGGTCTAAGCCTTAGAAGCAAGCAGAGCTTGCAGAGTCAGACAAGTGGAAGGGTTACCAAGGAGAGCATGTGGCAGCTTAGAACCTCACATCTAACGTCAGAGGCTCCACCTTCTGAATGTGTGCACTCTCATCTTGCTTCTAGCCCTACAGAGAGAAGAGGCTAAATAATGACCCTGGAGTTTCCTCACCTATATTGAGAAAATAAAAGTTTCATTATAGGCTTATGGGAAATTTACAAGGTTTACTCTGTAAACCATATGGGATCTTTAATAAACAATTAAGAAAGGTTAGTGCCCGTCACCATCAATGCTCATTTTCTGTTAGAAATAATGTTAAAATAATTTGATTTTATAATTGCCCTACTGAAGTTTAAATGTATTTTGGCTTAATAGATTCATGCACATGGAAATTTAGGTGAACAAGTTACATTATTGGCATGCATTTCAAGATTGTGAACCTACTTACAGACTATGTCAGGATGTTACCTACAGTAAGCACTCAGTGCACCAGCACCACTGTATGGAAAAATCCTAGTCTTACTTCCTCGGCTGTTTTATCATAGACTTGGATAAAGAAAAAGACAAGCCTTGATGTGTTCTGCTGCTTATTCTGTGTGATGCTAAGAGCGATTCTCAAGCTTTTATTATAACAAAATAATGTTACTAAAATAAATCTCCATAGTGGGAGAGAGACTAGTTAAAATTAATGAGTTAAAAACTTGAAAATTCTGGAAGTCATCTTGTCATTAACGAAACAATTATATAAAGAAAAAAAAAAAAAACAAGAAAAAAAATTTCCTTATAGAAAACTAGAAAGAAGGTAGCAATTATTGTTAAAACAGCTCTTTTCTCAACTATCTCTTTTTCAGTCCACATTCTTACTCCTCACTTCTTTTTCTTCTCCCTTTCTTCTTTCTCTCCCTTCTATTCTTTTTGCTGTCACGCTTCTCTCTTCTTCTGCTCTCTCTCCTCTCAATACTCGTGTGTACAAAAATCTACACATACATGACACATACCATGATACCTTATCTTGACTGTGTCAGCTGGTATGTGTGGCAAATTTTAGCGCCCAATGTATTTGGAGCAAAAGCCCTGTCACTGGACTGGGAAGAGGGAGGCGGAGCTAGGAGTTGGGAGGAGAGAAGAAAAAGAGGAAGAGGAAGAGAGAGGAGAGATGATATGGCGGCAGATGTTACCCTCATGTCTCTAGCAATCTCAGGTAGTTAGTCATATCAAGGTTAGATAATTGCGATAAAAACTCTAATTATGTGGGCATCTTGAATTGAATATTTGCTGGTATGTAAATCTATTTGGTTACATCTTAAGCTTTAGAGTTTTACTTTACTGGGTTACTGGGAAGTGTGTCCTATGACAACCAGGTGGTTATGGCTGTGAAGGAACTAGTGGCTCCAGAGATGAGCGAACTGGAACTGGAAACACAGCAACCAGTGGTTAAGGGAGCAAGCTAGAGAACAAACAGCCTGGTGGAACCAGCTTGGGAGCTCCAGTCCTGCTGGAGAGCTTGCTGAGACAAATGGGCTTAGAGCCGGAACATGGCGGCAAGGTCGCGAGCAAACCAAGCCGGACTTGCCGTTTTTCTAATACCTCCCACCACGGTATGGAATGAGTGATTCCTGAGAGATTAATGTACACCTCTGAGAATGTATATGGGACACTTCCAGAGTTGATCCATTCCTGATATTTTTGTTCTAGTGAACAGATCATTGATGGCATGTCTTTTGTACTGAATCTCTCCTTGACTTTTTCTATGTTTCCTTACTCTGCCTCCTGTCTGCCATAGAGTGAGTAGCCTCAGCCATCGGTTCCTCCCAGCTTGATTTAGTGCCTCTTTGGGAGCCTATAATCAACAGAGATAATAGGTGATCTGATTCCTCTGAGATATGAACCTAAATAAATTTTGTCTGCTTTAAGTTGTTTATCTTACATGTGTGGCCACAGAGATGGGAAGCTGACCTAATGTGCGTCTCTACAGGAGGAAGGAAAGTGTGCCTTCAATAACATTCTTCAAATAATAGTGAGGTTTTGTTCTGCCTGTAGAGTTTAACAACTCAGGTTGGATGGCACGAAAAAAAAGGCAGGGAGTCCAGGATTATTTTACAGGAAGAAACTCAACAATCTCCCTGCTTTCTAAGTACTCCTCATGTATATAATCTAGCTATTCAAATGACTTTTTAAAGGAAAAAGGACAGGCTGGGAGAAGGATGGGAATAAGCCTTCTAACATCCCATAATCCTTTAGTACATGTTCATAGTTTAAAGAGCACTAACTCATCCACAGTACAGAGAAAAATGATTCTCAAATACACGAAACTGGAAATGTTACTGTCAGAGTAAGTACAGGACACCTTGGCTCTGTTCAGCTCCTTTAAAAAATTATTACTTTTTTTTATTATAAATTTAAGATGGATGTAGTATGTTTGCAAACACTAATGTAAAAAGTACATGTTATTAAAAGTAATGATTTAATAAAATATCATTAACAAATTATTTGATTGAACAATCTCTTTACACTAACTTCTTAAAGAGCTCAATTTAAGTGCATACACTAATCTATAGATTTGTTGTTTGGAGGTAGAACTGGGAGGTAAACACCAGAAAGCACACATCACAAACACTTAGGCAAAAGACACTGAATGAAGATTGAATTTATCTTATTACTTAAAACAGGAAGAGACATCAAAACATGACTTCAGCTCAAAAATTATTTTTATTTTCCAGATGTCCCACTTTAAAGTGGGTGTGCGAAGATGAATAACAGGATTTTTTCTTGGCCCCCAAGACACACCCAGTCAAATGGAGATGTGAGACTGATAAGAAAACAATTATGCTACAATTTTGTAATAAATACAATGAAATACACTTTCTGACCCTTTTATCAATACCTTCCAGCTGTCCTTTCTGTTTATCATCCAAAATCTTACTATAATTCCTTGTCAACGCAGCTAATCACGATTTTTATAGTCAATTTATCTCTATGATATAGCTGATTTATCTGTTTGCCCAGCTGTCAAACAACTCTACCCTCAAAGCCCCATTCAACACTAAACTTACTGAGTTGTTGAATTGCGTAAAGACTAAGAATTGTTTCTTTTCTTTAAAAAAAAAAAAAAAAAGCTGACCCAAACAAGCACAAGAAAATTGTAAAGAAACACAGTAGTAATTTGCCTTTCTGTGAAAGTTTATAAAATATACTTGTGTGGTATTAATATCAGAAAAATAAGAATTAGGAAAAGACATTTCTTGCACAAGGTAATCACACAGGGAAAATGTAGGTAGTTCTCACACTGCAATAGGGCTCAGAGAATGACTTATATGGATAGGCTCAAAATGTATTTGAGTAAGCTAAGCCTGATAGCTCATGGCTAATCACAAGTGGCAGACTGAGACAAAAGGATACCATCTAATTTCAGGGTAGTCTGCGCTATATAGCAAGTTCCATGTTAGTCAATGATACACAGAAAATGTCTGTCTCAACACATACATGCTCTCTCTCTCTCTCTCTCTCTCTCTCTCTCTCTCTCTCTCTCTCTCTCTCTCTCACACACACACACACACACACACACACACACAAACACACATGTACACATACAAAAAGCACAAAATGTCTTCTTTAAGAGTCATGTGAAATGGCAAAACTCTGACCTAGAATTGTTCCTATCTGAAAGAACTGCAAGGACAAAAATGGAGAAGAACCTGAGGAAAAGGAGGTCTAGTGACAGGCACTAATTTGGATCGAGCTCAAGGGGAGGCCCCAAGGCCTGACACTACTACTGAGGCTATGGAATGCTCACTAAAAGAAGCCTATCGTGACTGCCCCCTGAAAGACCCAACAAGCAGCTGGAAGAGTCAGATGCAGATATTTACACCCAACCAATGGACAGAAGCTGGTGACTCCTGTGGCTGAATTAGAGAAAAGCTGGAAGAAGCTGAGGAGGAGGGTGACCCTATAGGTAAACCAGCAGTCTCTTAACTAACCTGGACCCCTGAGATCTCTCAGACACTGGGCTACCAACCAGGCAGCATACAGCAGCTGATATGAGGCCCCAACACATATACAGCAGAGGACTGCCAGGGCTGGACTCAGAGAAGATGCACCTAACCCTCAAAAGACTGGAGGTCCCATAGAGTGGGGAGGTCTGGTGGATTGGGGTGGGAGGTGAGGGCATCCTTTTGGAGACTGGGTGGGGGAAATTTGGGACAAGGAACAGTCAGAGGGTGGACTGGGAGGGGGATGAAGTCTGGACTGTAAAAAAAAAAAAAAGATTAAAGAATTAAAAAAAAAAAAGAAAAGAAAAAGAAAGAGTCATGTGAACTCTTAACTTCACACTTCACCTGCACACTGAGAGACACATTATGACTTAGTGTTCAGACTGAAAAGATCTTGGATCTGATTCTCTATTTTAACAGGATTCTGTCATCTCCCAAAGTTCTAATTCACACAGTCATTCACAGAATAGAACATGTGGCCATGAAAATACTAGCAAACCTCAAGTACAGCATCTCAAAATAACTGAGCTAGAAGCAAAACTCCTGAGTCATTTGACATCCTTTGCTGATCTGAGCAGGTAGGTGTTACAGCAACCCTGGTCCTAAGCCTCATCATGAGTAGAGCAGGATCTAAACAAGAGGGACTGGTTTTAGGGGTATGAAATGATCCTAGCTAGATACATATGGAGAACAAGGTAACTCTTTACATACTTACTTACATAAAACCACTTTAATAATATAAAGAGATGCAAGACACAGAGTTTTAATCTGGGAAAAACAGAACAGATTTTTTTAATAATGCAAGTCTACATGAATGTTACACAAGGATCCTCCAAATACATTTTAAGTAAATGCAGATTTAAACTATTATTTTCAATACTTAGGCTTTAGATATAAGCCAAATTTTCCTTCTGCTTTTAGAAACATAATTACCACTTATAAGAAATCTCAAATGATTAAATATACATGTGCACACAAGCACACACACATAAATATAGCTAAAGGATTTAAGAACCAAAATTCCTTACAATTCATAGTAAATTACGTTCTAATTGCCTGCTCCTTTTATATTACTTGTAAAGTTAGTCTATAATTCTGAAAATTATGATCTGATTATTTATAGAGCAATTGCCATTAAAAGCACATTCTAAAAGCTTCATTAGTTTAAGTACCTTGACTCAGAATAATAATTAAATAAATTCATCATGTAAATCATTTTAATTTGGTATTAAAGAAACTTGATGAGGATGAAATGGCAGCATTGTTGGATTTTTAGGTATCTTAAATTGAGAAATGTTTGGGATTTAATCACAGAAAACAAATACAAATTTTTGAGCAGGTTTAATTTTAAAGTTAAATGTATTCTATTTGTGTTAAAAAAAATTAAGCTCACACATTTTTTTCGAAGTAATCCCAAAAACCCTAAGTAAAATTTTTTTAAGCTCAGCAAAAATAATTAGAATAGCATAAGACAGAATCTCTGGGGAATTTGGCATTCAGACTAAAAACACTGTTAATAGGTTTTCTAATTAAAACTCAGCTTCATAAAAAATTAACCACCAAATTTAATTTCCCACTAAGTATGGTTTTACATCATTCTTATTAAAAATATGTTTTATTAGATTTCCCAACTAAATTAAGTGGTGAAGCAGTAGATGCTTTTATTGTTAGTTCCTATACCTTAACAATAATACACGAAATTATTGGATTCAGCCAAAATAGATGATATTTAATCCGGAGCCTATTTTTACTAAAATGTTACTCACATATCCACTTAGCAGTAAAAAAGAATTGAATATGAACAGAGCAGTTATATGCCATGTCAGTGTGTGCATGTTCTTAGCTTATATCCAGTATATACAATTTTCAGCAATTAATCCCAAACAGACTATACATCTTAGATCCTGAGAGATGCATTTTTATAAACTATTGAAAAAGACTGCCACCCATGGCAACTCTCATTAAAAAAAAAAAAAAAAAAAAAAAAAAAAAAAAAAAAAAGAAGACAGAACTGAACCCTGCATGACCTTACAAATGAATTCTCATTCTGAGAAAAATTTTAAAAATGCTAGGTAGAACGGGGTTTGAGCAAGAGGCTTTGCACTTGACAGGCTGCCATTGTGGAACTTAGGGGCGAGAATGGAGAATGAAGAAGAGGTAACATTGGAAGCACTGATTTGCAATGTTTGTCTAGTTTGATAGGCTTCAGAAAAGCATGCAAGGTAGCTCTTAACAGTCTGTGTATTTTAAGATGAATTGTAATGCATGAGAATTATTCTGCCAGTTCAGCACACAATCTAAATTTGGATAGATGGAAATGTGGAACTGTATTCCATACCTCTCTACTTACTTATTTATCACACAACTAGAGCATTCTATTTTTTATCGACTTCAATCATACTCCCCAGGGCTACTGTCATTTCACTTGTATAGGAATTCCTGTTAACTGAAATAGAAACCCATCCAATCTCAAAAATGATTTGATTTGGTATTCTTAATGTTCAGGTTATTTTAGAGCTTTTTAGGATGGACTAATGGAATGAGGCAATTTCATATAGTTCTAACATTTTGTTTATTTTTGTAACTCCATTTTCTAACAAAGCTGAGATTCATGTTACACATGGAATTGATGGAGATGATTACACTTCCTGCCACTTACCCTTGTCAATCTTCTACTCAAGGTACAAACAGGTACGTTTCAGAATTATAACTCTGAATAATACATTATTTCTTTTTGATTACCCAACAATTGAACACTCTTTCTCTTTAGGGCATATTCTACATGATATATGTTTTTGAGGGAAAGAAAAATGCCAACTCTGAAAGCAAATTGACTCAAAGATAAAGTTTAATAAAGAAACAAAGAAAGTTGAAAACAATTAATATATAAGTGTTTAAAAACATTTTCTAGGAATACAGTTTAGATCTAAGGTTCTACATTATTATTTGAAGGAAGTTCTTTTATTAGTAGGTTACAATATTAAACACCCAAATAGCCTCAATGTAGCAATCGCAGCCTAGATTCAAAAAATTACTCTTGAGACCATTTGTTCTCACTGAACAAGGCCTTATAGGACTAAGTATCCTTTTTGCAGGATTAGTTTGTCTAGAGGGTAATCAAAGTAAGAGACACCAGCGTCTGTCTTCTGAATTTTAACCTGGAAAGTCACAGCTTAATAGGGAAATTGTGCTTTCTATTCAGAAGAAAAAATTTGAAACCCTTGGGACCAAATATTAACCAGATGTTTCATTCACATAATAACCTGTATATAAATAACACAAGGTATAACTGTTACTCTTCATTGTTAACTTGGTCCAATGTAGAATCACCATGTAGACACACCTACGAGTGTGTCACTGAGGCTATTTCAAGACATGATTAACTTAAGAAGAAAGAGCCTCCCTGCATGTGAGCAGCACAGGACCAGGGCCAGAGTCCTGGACTGATTAAAAACAGAAGGAGCCAAGCAGCAGAATCTTTCTCTGTCTGACTTGCTGCCTTCCCTCACTACACCTACCCCACTGGGATATATTGTGTCTACTCAAAAACCATGGGAGATACTGCAATATTGCCTACCAATCATGTGATGTTGTTACTTCAGTGAGAAAACTAACTACTTCAATAAGGAATGCAGCTGATTTTATTTTTTGATGTTTTAGAAGGATAGCATTTCACACTGAAGCCTAGACTCAAACTCTAGATTTTCCATTCTCAACCTCAAGAGTTCCTGCAGATCTAGGCTACCACACCTTGCATAAAATGATTTATACAATCATTTAATTATCTCTTTTTTTTAAAGTTAACATTCCTACTTTTAAAAGACCTCCACTTACCAGTGAAACAGGTACTGAGTCACATCACAATTTACTCTAATTAACCATGATTGTTGTAATATCATACATATGTATGTACAGTTATATGTACATTTACAATATACTATTTGTACTTAGATTAGCCACTAAATTCCAACTTAATGCTTTCTTTCTTTCTTTTTTTTACTACTTTTATTTTATTTTTTACAGTATAATCATTAACCCTCTCCCGGTCAGCCCTCCCACAGTTCCTCATCCCATTCCTCTCTCTGTCTCCAAGAGGATGTTCCAGATCATATGACCAGTTGAAGTATATCATTACATTGAATGAATCATACATTTCTAAATGCTAACAGAATTATCCAGTCTATTTTTGAATAAAAAAATATTTGCCTACACTATGTATATTTCAAGCTAATACTAGGTGGACATTGAAGTAGCTGTTGAAAACATAGTCTGTAAGACCTTCTTCCCTGTTTCTTTTTTCTATACTTCCACACTCATGAGCATGGCCACACAGATACTGTTAACAAATTGTTTATCCGATAATGAAATAGTAGTCATACGCTACATAACATTCAGTAGATGGCAGAGCATATGTGTGATGGTGTGTGTTCCATAAGAGCATATCCTTCAGTGACATCAGTGCTGCCTTCATTTATGAAAGCATGATGAAGTTTACACCATGATACAACCACTTAGTGATACATTTCTCAGAATGTGTCTTTGAATGACTATACCAAACAAGACACAAAATCATATGTGCCTAGAAATAAAATCTCTAGTTTGTAACGTTGACTGAGTTTGCATACCAGAGTCACAAGACAATGACCAGCTATGCAAGTTACTACCAAAATAACAGAAAGGTGTTAAGAATGGAAATATTCATTTTGGTTGTAAATCTTTGGTTTTAAAGCTGATTAATATCAAGAGCAAATAATCACCAGGATGTTCCTCAGCTTCCTTTGGCATCCCTGTTATCTTTTTTAAAGGCAAAAAGTGAAAAAGCAACAGTTCACCATGACTACAAAAGGAGAGAAATAATCTGATATAAGAGATTTATTTTTGAGTTAAATCAGGTACAACTATCTTTTTAGAAGATAGCAACATATATCAGAAGTAGTTTGCATACAGTATTTAATTTAGAAAAGCAAGTAGATTGCTTTATAGAAAACAATTGACTCTATCAAACGCAATCAAACACTTAAACCAAAGCTTCAGGTCTGTCCTGAAGGCTGATGCTCTTGTCAGGCTCTTTGTCATAGGTGACCTCAGAAAGCAAGGGTCAGATGCATCAGGCATCTCAGGGCAAAGTAACAACTCAGAGGGAGAAATGCTGTTTAGAGCTACTCCAGGAAATGTAGGATCTGAGATTTAAAGTAAGAACTTAATGGGTGACATTTATTTTTTACCTAGGATCTATTTAAATGGATGTCATAGCATGAAACTTAACAAACGTGCTGTCTCTGAATCCACGAGGCTGTGGGCTCTTACATCCAGGCCTGTTTCCTGGAACTCTGTGAGCCAGAGCCATTGCATACCAACGTTGTATTCACAAGCTCCCTAACCTTCATAGCAGCACTGAAGACCACATGCTTACAGGAGCAAACTCAAGGTAAGCAGAGCCATTAGGTGAATTTAACACAAAGATAGGCTTTTAAACAGCTTAAATGCTGTAATGTGGTTTCTTTAAACCAAAATTAGGTGTAAAATGCTTCCTATGCAAAGACTGACTTTTATGTATTTCGTATAGTTTTGGTATTGTTTTTAGACAATTGTCTGTGTGTTTCTCATCTTTTTATGTTTTTACTGAGCGAGGGAAGCAACATGAACTTCAAATAAGAAAAGAAACTTACTATTCTATGCTGATCTTGAAGTATCTCCTCATAAATTTTTTATTCAGTTTCTGTCTTCTTGACCTTTGCTTAATTATCTAACCCAGGGCAAAACATTTTCCTTTCTTTCCTTCCTGTTGCCAATTCACCAGAAATTGAGGACTACATTTTAACTCTGTGATTTAAATAGAAATACATTGAAATAGAAACAGAAAAGAAAGCCTTTAAGTCTTCAATTCCATTTTATATGGTGGTCAATTGAGACATTATGTAAACCTGCCTACATTACAATTTCTGGAATTTCAAGAAGCCACAACTTCCTACACTTCAGCCTCTTTGGTGAATATTTGCAACTTGATGCTAAAGAAAAATAGAATATTTTACTCCAACTTTTAAAATTTTGTTTCTTCAGATTTTAGAAATCGTATCTGTTTAGGTTTTAACTAGTCATGGTAAGGCTTAGACAGAAGGACTAGGATTTAAGGCTAGCCTGGGCTGCATGAAACAGTGTGAAAAACAAATAGCATGCAAAAGCATACAGTGACAATAAAAGATTTTATACAAGGTAAAATGGAAGTTTTAACCAATTATTACAATAGGAGTTTAACCCACCATCTCTCCCAATGCTTTCAGCACATCTGATTTATGAGCACAGACAAAAGAGCTCAGTCTGTCATAATAAAGTATTACTCTTGCACGGTTTGCTATCACATGTAGCTCTTCAACCTTAAACTATATACTATTGATACTGAAAATGCTTCTCACCCAGACAACAGGATGTAAAGCCCACAACATGGACAGTGATCACTATAAGAAAAAGCATAATCACAGAGCATTCCCTTCCTCATGTGTGTCTACCATAGCTCACTCTCTTCTCTTCTCCACATTTCCCTTAAAGCACCTCCCTGTGGACTGTCCTCTGATAGCCTCTGTCTGCACAGGCTCTTCTTCTTTGTCTATATTGATCATTTGTGACTGCTGAGCCATTTGCGCTCCTACCAAGCAAGGACGTCATTGTCATATCAAGGGATGATACACTTGTGTCCAAGAGGAATCATGTACTACCATGTAGTCAGTAGCTGGAAAGAGGCTGCTAAGTATTTACCAAAACCAAGTCCGATATCACAGTGTGGAGGCTGGGAAGTTCTGCCCCATGAACTTTATACTGGACCCGCACCAGGATGCTCACCCAACGTTAGATAGACTGCACCACATTTCCTCACCTTCTTACACTCTTTAAAGATTAAGGTACACCATCCACAAGGAACTAACATCCCAAGCTAACCAAGACTTAGTTCTTCAAACATCTCAGTATTTTAAAAAAAAGATAAATATTTAAATTTTCATTTTTAAAGAGCAAAGTAGTTTCTCATTCACATTAGATAGATCACTTTCTTTAAATAATATCTTACATGAGTTGGGACTATGCTTGTAAAACTGTCTTATATATTTATTTGCTCAGCATTCTATACAAAAACCAACACATATATATTTATACATATAGGGTGATATTTTATACACACAAATGTATGCATATACACATATACATATATAACTTGTAAATAAAATAATTAGGTATGAATGGCACAAAATAAAGTGTACACTATAATTATACACATATAGATATATAACTTGTAAAAGAAAATAATTAGGTATGACTGGCACAAGATAAAGTTAATAAAGAACACACCATAATTATAAAACAAGTATAATGAAGTAGTACAAGTGTGTATAGGGGTGTGCACGTGAGTGTGTGCAGGCACATGGGTACACTCATGGGGTAAAGGGAATTGCACAGTGTGGTGCTAGCAGGGATAATTTAAGAGAATACCATTATCAGGGAAAAGGAAAGAAAATATGTAAAACTCATTTTACAAACTATAATTATATTGGAAAGCTACACCTTAATTATTTAAATGATGGGACATGTAAGAAGAATTTGAAATGGAGCACATGACAGGAAACTCATAGTGGGAGAACACTTATATGTTAATAATTCCTGCAGTATAGAAGAGGAAAGAGTAGTGAATGAGAAAATAATATAGTTTCAAATGGTAATGAGATCTCTGAGGAATGTTAACAGTTAGGAGATGGATACAGGGAGGTGGGGCAGTAGCAGCTGTTCTTTTATAGATAGAAGGGCTTGTACAAGAAAACTGGGGGTTTGTGTGCCTGCAGATGGGATTGAAAGTAACATGATTAGATTTGCTCTGTCAAATGGTGAATGTGTGGTCAAAGTTAAAGAATAAACCCAACACTTATGAGCAGAAAGTGGCAAAGATCTCCAGAGAAAGCAAAGAGCTTGTTATGTTAGTTTCAGCTGGTGATCCTAATAATCCACCAGGATGGGGAAAACCTCTCAGTGGACCAGGAGACATGATGCCAAAGAAAATCCAATGGGCAATGTAAGGGTGAACTCCTAAGGCATCAAAGTAGGGTTAGGAGGAAGCCGGGGACGATCTAACTAATGTTCATGGGCAGCACCATCAATACACAGAGGAGTGTCTTCCATATTGTTCCATAGCATCTTATTAAGTCAAATAGATTTGCTTACCTGCATTCCACCCTAGCCAGAGAACTACAACTGGCAATTTCAATCAAAAAAGTCATGAGTTTTCATGATTAGGGACACAGTCCTGAAGTGTTCATTCTTCACATTCTTCAGAATTATATGTAAGCAGAAAGAGAATGCAAACAGGCAAAGTGCATGTGTGCGTGTGTGTGCGTGTGTGTGCGTGCATGCATGCGTATGTGCATGTGTGTGTGTGTGCATGTGTGTGTGTGTATGTGCACGTGCATGCATGTGTGTGTGTGTATGTGCACTTGCATGCATGTGTGTGTGTATGTGTGTTTATGGATGTGTGCGTGTGTGTCTGTGTGCCAGTTAATCTCTGATGTTGGCACCATTATTGTGCGAGGAATATCTATTTTATAATAAAGTGACAGGAGTTTCTTTATAGTATTCCCACATGAAAGCTTTTTCTACTGAAAAACTGTGCTGTTGTACAGCAAGTCAGACATGAGCTTGAAGTCACACTCAGAGTTCTCTTCTCTTTCTTAAAATTACAATGATGTGACCTCCACTCCACTCAGAGACTTCTAAAATGTGAAAAAGAGAAGTGCCCATGATGGGGACATTTCATATGTAAAACTAGTGACATATTAAGTCTTTCTGATATAAACAGAATGCAACAATGCAACGTCAGTGTAAAACACTGGCAACTTCTAAAACTAAGTTTTAATAGCAAGTCTCCAAAAAAACTCGAAGGAAGCCCTTTTTTCTATCTACTGATGAAGTGAAAAATCTTACCAGTCAAACGAGCCACATAAACTTACACATGACTGAAATCATAAACCAATTTTGAATGAATTCTTTGGTTTCTATTTATAAAACTTAATTTTACACCTGCTATTATATTAATTTGCATCAAATTTAATACAAAGGCAAAATCTTCAAAAAAGGTCCTAAGTTCCTTGAGCATATCAGGCCTAAAGTGTTGACGATCAGTTGACTTTATATGGTTCAGCTTTATTTCCAGCACCAGCAAAGGGGAGACTTAGGAATCTGAGGTTGTAGAATAGGAATGACAACCTTCCTTTTCTTTTGAGCAAGAAAGGAGTTAGGGACCACAACAAAGTACCTTCTTTCTACAGCATCCCTTTGAGAAAGTTGTCTTTAATATCGTGTCCTTTATATTTGGAACTTGGCTGTTAGGTCAAAGAAAATTTAATCGTCTTTAAACTCTTTGTTTTCTCAAAAATAAGTGGTGACATAAAAACCAAAGCCAGAACACATTATCATAGATATCCAACTGTACTCCTGTAGCACATTTTATATTTGAAAAGAAAAATATAGATATGCCTGGATTTCATAACTGACATCTTTTTATAAATCAGTCTAACACTTTAATTTTGAAAAGAGTACTTAAATCTAAAAATAATGAAGTGGATGACATAACCTGAGTGCCCAGAAAATGTCTCCATAGAGACAGATTTTTTTAAAAATGGACACAAGTGTGAAGAGGTGGTTGTGATTTTAATGGATTCTTACTCATTGCTGGGTCTCACTGTTTATCTATTCATTTGTTCAGTGTAAAAGACTTACCATCTTGCTGGCCATGGAGAGTCTGGGGACTTTGCATTCTTTCTTCCAGATTGGAGCTAAGGTCAGAGTTCACGGCAGACATCCGTGTTGAATCACTCATATCAAATTCATCACTTTCTATTGAGCTTTCATCCTGAAATGGGTTGAAAATATCATTAGGCACTATAAAATTTAACCGTGTGCAAAAAATAACTATTCTGCCTGTGTGCCTAACGAAATGTCAGCCAGTTCATAAACTGTTATCAGGCTCTGTAGAAACGATGCATAGTAATAGATGTGTGGGACAACAAATGATGAAACTCTTCCTTCAAAAAATGTTTAAAAAATTGGGTACTCAACATATTATACAGAATCCCATTTTAACGATAGAGCAATGTGTTTAGGGAGGAAGAAGTTTGGGAATTAGCCGAAATACTGGACTATTCTGAAATGAATATTACAAATTCTTAATACATTTGTCTTTAAAGGGTGATCATAAAACATGATGGAAAGGAAATCTTAAGTTTTACTATAAACAAAATGACTTGGTAAAGTATAACAAGCACATAGACATATTTATAAGCATTTATTGTATAACATAGTAAAAATTTTTCATCAAATAACAGGATGGGTTCCAAGTACAAAGATACATGCATAGATTCAATGTCTACATTGAATATGGAGAAATGAATTCCTAATATATTATACAAATAAAGATGATATATATATATAGAGAGAGATTATAGATAGATGTAGATTATAGATATGTAATATATTAGAGGTAGACAGGTGTTAGATGAAATAAATGATGGATGACATATAGATGATAGGTAGAAAGAGATGCGAGAAAGAGAGGCAGATTATGTAGGCATGGTAGTTGGTTCATAGAGGAGAGGTAGATGATTGTATATAGATAAATAATACAAACGTATATGATAGGCAGAGCACTGAATTTATAAAAGGACTTACATATAACATTGTGTAAAACTTATTCACTAAAAATCAGGTGACAAAAATATCTACCAAATGATTAACTCAGGAAAATGTCAGTTGTGAACAATTAATACAGAAACTGGTATACTTCTTTATTTTTTGAGATTATAAAGTACTATATTGTCCCTTTCCCCTTCCTCCATCCAAATTTTCCCATATACCTCTCCTTGCTCTTTTAAAATTCATGGCCTCTTTTTTTTTCATTAGCTTTTGTTAAATGTATGTACCTATGAGGATAAACATATACTTTCTTAACTATAACCTGCTCCGTCTGTATGATATTACTTGTATGTATGTTTTCAGGGAAGGACCATTTGGCATTGAGAATGAGTTGGTGTGGTCTTCCCTAGGGAAGATTATTTCTCCAACTCTCAGCATTCTTTAGTAGACTTTTGCTTAAGGTTGAGGCCTTATAAGCTTCCAAAGGAGGAAGGAAGCCAACAGTCCTACACAGCTATGACATCATGACCACATCAACTACTAAATATGCATACACTGGTGGTGATGGACACTCTCTAATTGCACTTTGGACCCACGTAGCACAAGGAAAACGTGCATAGTACCGGAACATGCTAACTATTCGGGGCCAGTGAAGTCATGCATAGTGGAAGAGAATCTATGAGCACTAGTGCAGCATAATTCCCTAACAACAACCTAAGCATGTATCCTCTCCACAGGGAAGCGTGGTCCTCACCCCCATCAAGGAAACTTCTCTTTGAAACTAGGATGCTTTGCTCTGATTTTACTGAAGAAAGGAATTTGTCATTTTACTTCAAAGTTCTTATCCAAATTAACTTCCCTGCTAATTAAAACATGCTTTTGGGTTTATGGGTTTCTTTTTAAAAAGAAACTAAGAACTTTTCCTACTCAAAGAAGTTATTCCTTCAGTCTTCAATTTCTTTGTAAATTTGGCCTGTCTTATAAGCCATCTTGTCCTGGGGATTCTCTTGGTTTTGTCTCTGAATTTTGTTAATATGGATGAAAACCATACTGGTCACACTTTATGGTTATGTGGTAAGTACTTTATATAGATTGAAACACATTTTCAACTCTAAAAACTGTCTCTACAAGGAATTATTAAGTTACTTATTTATTTTATTTACAATTATTACTTAGATAAACTTATTTATAACCATAAATATATTTATAATTTTAATTATTTATAATAATCACTTATCAGTGGTCCATTGGTTCCTGGTGTTTGGGGGAGTTATTGTCAGGTCAGAAGACAGCGTGCACAAGTCCTTTGCTTCCTTCCATCCTGTGCCTTCATCCTGAGGACTGAACTCAGGTAATTGAGTTCAGCAGGAAACACCTTTTACTTACTAAACTATCTTCCCAGACCAAGTATTTATTATAGCTAACACAGCTGATGATATCTAACTGAGTAAAATTTCTATAGAATGTATATATGTGTGAAATGTGTGTGCATGTGTGTGTGTGTTTAAAGAAGAGCTAGATGCAAAGTTGCAATAATGTTCCTTATTCTGTGAAATGACTGTAAAAATTGCTTAACAATAATCAGTATACATTTATCATCATTAAATAACATTTGAAGCTGGGAGTGGTGGTAAACCCCTTTAATCTCAGCATTCAGGAAGCAGAGACAGATGAATCCCTGTGGTGTCTCCAAAGCAAGTTCAGGACAGCCAGGGATACACAGAGAAACACTGTCTCCACAACAAGAGAGAGGGGTGGGTGGATAGATAGATAGATAGATAGATAGATAGATAGATAGATAGATAGATAGACAGATAGACAGAAAGACAGATAGAATTTATGTCAACATACTTTTTTTTAGAAGTTTGGACACATGATTGTAAGCTTTTGGTTTAAATGTACTAGTTTGATCTCTACTGTTATGATAAAGACCATTACCGAAAGCAATCTGTGCAATGAAAGGATTTATTTAGCTTACATATCCCAAGTCACATCACACTGAGAGAAGCCAGGCAGGAACCTGGAGGCAGGAGGAACAGAAGCAGAGACCACAAGGAACATTGCTTATTGGCTTGCTCCCCATGCCTTGTTTGGTTTGCCATTTTACCTACCCAGAGACGGTACAATCCACAGTGGCTGGTCCCTCCTAGATCAGCCATTAATTAAGAAAATGCCCCACAGGCTTGCCTACAAGCAATCTCATGGAGGCATTTGCTTAACTGAGGTGTCCCTCCCACATATATCTAAGTTTGAGTCAAATTACCAAAAAACAACAAGCACATCTGCCATGTGTTTTTGCTCTATAAAAACACTAAGTTTACTTGATCATGACAGAGGATGTTTTTGATTTATTCCTGATTTGTTTTGCAAGCATTTTATTGAATATTTTTGCATCAAGGTTCATAAGTGAAATCAGTCTGAAGAAACTTTGTTGAGTTTCTGTGAGGTTTAAGTATCAAGGTGACAGTAGCTTCATAGAATTAGTTTAGCAGTGTTCCTGTTACTATTTTGTGGCATAATTTGAGGAGTATTGGTATTAGCTCTTCTTTGAAGGTCTAGTAGCATTCTTCACTAAAACAATCTGGCCCTGGGCTTTTTGTTGTTAGGAGACTTTTAATGACTGTTTCTATTTTATTAGGAGTTTTAAGGCTATTTAAATAGTTTACCTGATCTTGATTTAAATTCAGTAAGTAATAATAATAATAATAATAATAATAATAATAATAATAATAATAAATTCAGTAAGTCGTATCTGTCTAGAAAATCATCCATTTTATTTAAAATTTCTAGTTTTGGAGAGTACAAACTTTTAAAGAACTAATGATTCCTTGGATTTTCCCAGTTTCTATTGCTATGTCTCCTTTTTCATTTCTGATTTTGTTTATTTGGATACTGTCTCTCTAACTTGGTTAGCTTGGATAAGCATTTGTCGATTTTGTTAATTTTCTCAAAGAACCAGCTTTTCCTTCATTGATTCTTTATATTGTTTTCTTTGTTTCTAACTGATTGATTTCAGCCCTGATTTTGATTATTTCCTGTTTTCTACTCCTCTTTGGTGCACCAATTCTTGACACTATTAATGATACTTTCTTATGCTTGCAGACAGAAATCTAGCATGGTTGTCCTCTGAGAGGCTCCACCAAACAGTTGACTCAGACAGATGCAGACACCCAAAGCCAAACAGGATGGAGCTTAGAAGTTTTATGGAAGAATAAGAGGAAGGACTGTGGTTGCTGAAGGAAATAGGCATACCATAGAGGACTAGTCTCGACCCTTGGGGCTCTCAGAATCTGAACCACCAACCAAAGAACATACACTGGCTGGACCTAGGCCTCCCCGCACATTTGTAGCAGATGTGTTCCTTGTTCTTCATGTGCATCCCAAATAACTGGAGCTGAGGCTATCCCCAAAACTGTTGCCTGTATGTGGGATATATTCTTTTAGTTGGGCTGCCTTGTCTGGTCCTTGAAGAGGATGCTCCAAGCTTTGCAGAGACTTAGTGTGCCAGAGTGGGTAGATACCGGGGGGGGGGGAACCCTACCTGCTCAGAGGAGAAGAGAAGGAGTATGGGGGGAAAGGATTGTGAAATAGGGTAACTTGGAGGGGGTCAGTGAACAGGAGGTAAATTAAAATAAAATTGTATGTACAAAAATTTAAAAATATATATAAAACAATAGAATGCAAGAGTAACAAAAAATGAAAAACTGACTTCTGGAATTCTTATTCTATTTGGAAAGAGAATATTATGTTTTTTAGAGTGTAATAAGTCACCACGGGTATGCTAATTTTGTAACTAATCATTGAATATGTAGAGATAGAATCTTGTAAAAAATTTTAAAAGGTCAATAAATTAAAAATTGATTGTACAGTAAAAGGTATCAAATATAAATGCAAACATATCTACAACATAATGAGTAAAAGCAAGCAAAAAGCACATATAAAAAGACAAAAAGGGCAAACCTCCCACCAAGTTTAATGTATTTGCCATCATTTGTGAATTAATAATTAAAATTTTTAAATTATTTTTAACCTTGCCCTGTGAAATATATGACTTAGTATAATTCTCTTCATTCCAATACCAGTTTTTACACATTTATATACCCTGAATTCAACTAAAAGCATGTACCCATTCTATAGTTTTATTCCAATTACTTTTCAATTCTTAATTAAATTATTCTATTTACTGAAATGGAAAAGAATTATAGAATCCAAGATAACTATTTTATTAACATGTAAATAATGGTAACTATGCAGAATAAAACAAATAACTTTTGAGAGGTTAAATTTTCAAAGGCAGATCATTCTGAGGTTAGATTGTATTATTATCATATAGTTCTTTCTTCAGGTTCATTTTTAGAACAGTCATGTGAAAACTTCTACATAAGCACCTGCTTGGTGTTATGGGATATACAGGGGTAATTGTATGGGTAAATGCATGCCTCGTGTGATTGAAATACCTCCATAGTCCTTAGTCCTGTGTGAACGTCACTGACAATTCATCTTCTCTTTTCTGAATGTGTCTCTTCTCTACTTCTTAACTATAGCTCATATCTCCATCATAGTATATAAGCAACCTAATCACTACAATGATAATCTCTCATCATTAAGTCTTAAAAGTGAATTGCGTCACACACTGTCCATAATAGTACTTTAAATGCCCTAATCTTTATATTGCTTCCTGCATCACATTCGTTCCTGTAGCTAACTTTCTTATGAGAGCAAAGACATATCTTCCATAAGTTTTTGATAATTATTTTTTCCCTCCTTCTAGACTCACAATTTGTAGTTAGATCTTTTTCATGGTATCATATAATTTTCAAATGTTCTGCTCATTTTAACACTTGCTTGGCTCCCCAGAGAGCAGAATGTTGGTTGTGTACCTAGGCTGGCTATTACAGAGAGTGTTCTTTGAAAGACAGACATGGCCCTAGGTAAGATGCACATGCTTCAGAGGATGGCCTACATCCATGTACCGACTGGCAGTACTAATTTGATTCAGTGAGTTAAAACACAAAACCAGGGAGGGAGAAAGAAGTATGTCTAAGGGAAATTGAGAGCTAAAAGAATAGACATGTTCAAAATGCAAAATACATGTATACGTGTATGGAATTTTTAATAAATAAATGAATGTATATTGTAAAAGATTACAAAAAAGGAGCATCATGAAGCGATATATTTCTGGTTTATATATTAAGAATTATGATTTTTTTTGTTTGTATTGATCTACATATTTACAACAATGTTTTCATACCACCCGGAATATTGTCTCTACTGAGAAAGGGTAACAGAGAAACAAATAGTCTCCATAAATGTTCATTTTTTTATCCACAGAATATTAAGAAATAATAAAATTGTGTTAATCCACTAACTTTTGAGGATTCTTTTTTTTCTTTATGCTTATTTCAGTGTCTCTTTTTTTTTCTTTTCTTTTTAAAGATATTTTATTTACACTTCAGATGGCATCCCCTATCCCCATTCCCCCCCACTCCCCTTAGGAAACCCCTATCCCATGCCCCCTTTTCCTTTTTGCATTTATACATTTTTTTAAAAAAATGTTAATCGTAGGCTTTATAAGTTTGGAATTGTTCAATCAGAGGTGTAACCCACATTCTGGGGGATCCATAGAACCCATAGCCAGCGCTAGCACTCCCCTTCCGCTGATCGACTTTTGAGGATTCTATTTAGCAATCAGTATGGGAACTCCGCCTGCTTTTCTCAGTTCAAGGTGGGAGCCTTCAGCTACCTGCTCCTTACTTCCCTGTCTCAGCTATCATAGATTCTAACCCTAAGGAACTATAAGACTAAATGTTCTTCGATAAACCTCCAGGAATTTGCCTTGGTCATGGTGTTTTATCACAGCAATAGGAAGTAACTAACATCAAATTTCATTTCTTTCAGTTTTGTTCAAATTATGTCATCCATCTCTTCATTTATCCATTCATTCATTTATTCATTTTGGGTACTTGTCATTGAATCCAGGACCTCATATGCTGGAAGTGAGTTTTGTATTATTACTGATTTGCATTCTGAATGAATTCCTTTCTATCATTCCATTTTTCTTTTACTAGAGTTTAGCAACTTTTTACTTGCCTAGTCTTACTGTTTATTTTCTTTATTGTCTTTAACTCCTCACTTGAAAACATGCTTCAAAAATACAGAGTTTTTATTAATTTGTTTCTAAGAGTACCTGAAAAGTACTCAGTAAATATTGGTGAATTTATTGGATTAATCTCATTTAAATTTAAATTTAAATTTAAATATAACTTATAATCAAGATTTATATCATCATTTTAGTTCAGTATGCTTATCTTATTCAATTTCTCAAATCTGTAATAATTACTTTTTTCTAAAATTTTGTAAACACTTTAACAAGTAATTTCTTTGACTATTTTAACAGTATGCATCTAATTTAATATATTCAAACTGTGATAAGGATAATTTTTGAAGGCTATGCTTTTTAGTTCAAAATGTGTGTGGTGCTTTAAATCTAAAAGGAATTTTAATACATGGGTTGTATGATTGGCATGAAGCTAATCATAATTTCTGGGTAGAATTAAACATATTTGACCTCCAAATTAGCTTTCTCCAAATACTGTGTGGGTTTTAGTGTTTATATGAGGTGTTACTACTTCTTTCAGTTATGCAATAACTGTGGTGTCAATTATTTCATTCTTGGGAACAGAGCCATTTTCAAAATCGGGCTTTGAGCCTTTAGTATAATGGCTTTATTATTTTTAATTCAATCATTTGTTGTTAGTTATCTAGTAATATCTAATGCAGTATAGCCATTTCATGGATATTCTTGGAGAGTGAACACTAAATAAAAATCTACTGACCAAGATTAAAATTTTACCAAGTACAGAGAAAACAAAAGGATTAAATTTTATTAATAAAGTGTCCAAAAGCTATGTGTTCTACAAATAATCTAGTTTTTAAAAAGGAAACTTCTAACCACATTTCCTGTTACAGGGAAAGTCCAAAGGTCTATATCTTTTATATTTATATATATCCTAATATTTATATTACCTTTGGATAAGGTAATATCTTATCTACACATTAGTGTTGATGACTAGTTGATGAGAATTTACTTAACTCTCAGAGTGTATTGATTGTCTTTGCTTCTTTATGTAGAATACAAGTAGCCTGCACACACACATATTTATGCACACACACACACATAAACATATACATACACAGACACACATTCAACCTGACAAACACAGAAACGCACACAAACATACACACACTCACACACAAACACCTATGTACACATACACAAATGAAAACTCACAGACACACATACACACACTTAAATTCTTTTACCGAAATGGAAACTAGACTTCTAGAAAACACCAATAAACATACACGTGGTGTCTGAAATATTAAAATGAAGTATAATCTAAAATATGAAAATATTTGTAATTAAAAGGGATTGTGAGAAATTTTCTCTCAAAAATTAAAGATATATAAACATAACATAGTTAAATAGAAATTTTAGAAAGACTTAAAAAGATTTCAATGTGACTGTTAGGGAAATGGTTGTACTTGAAATCATCTTAAATTGATTTTTCAGTTTCCCAGAGAAGATGGTTTCAGAGCTTCCCTGTCCTTGGATGCTCAGGACTTTCTAGATCTTTGATGAGACAGCCTCAGTGGCGATTTAGTGAGAAAAAGAGACTTCCTCACATAGCACTAAAGAAAATGGATGCACCCAGGGACTCTGCATCTAGGATGTGGACACCTTTGCTTTCCAAATCAGTAAGGTTCTGGTAACATTTCTTTTCATCCACAATATAAATTACAGCTTGCATGTGCCACTACACTTAACCCCTTAGTCATGGGTCTGGAGCTTTGTTCCCACTTGTGGGTGATGTAATCGTATGTTTCCAGCTTACCTCATCTTGCTGTGAGTTTAGCAGCTGCAGTTTCATGTGCTTCATGTACGCCATGGTGATTGGCATGTTGTAGTCAATCATGCTGGTCACCAGTGTCGGAGGCTTTCCATTATCTGCAACAGAACATTTTAAATCTGTGATAAATGCAACACTGTGTTACAGATGCACATTCAAGGTGAGCCAGTATGTTTAATTAAAGTTTAGTCTTCGGCACATTCATGATTGAAAACCATGAAACCTCTATAAATGAACTGCATAAAATATATCATGCAAATTTCCACCAATGGTATTGGCCCAACTGAACAGAGTGGACAAATCCACTCTATCTCACTATAAAGAGACTTTTAAATATCCTAAACAACAACAAATAAAACTAATATGATGATTAAGCACTTTAAAAATGTTTCAAAGCACAGCTATTTTATATATAAATTACTGGAAGTAAAAAAAAGAAAGCTTTTTCTCTTTTATTTTCTTACAGGATCTAGGTTAATTATGTTCCAACTTATGGCTGGATTTTAAAAGTGCCTATGAGATAAATCTAATTATTAAGATAACCATGCTTAGGAAAATTATCTGTGTAATATCAATGCAAGGTAAAGACAAATTATGCTTATAAAAATTTTTAATTGAAGACATTTCATGTAATTTTTGATTTCTGGAAGTAAGGATCTGTAGTTTTGAAAGATTATTTTTAGTGTTGAACTTTCTTGCTAAGCATATCTAAAACACAATGAAATAATACTATGCTGAAAATTAAAACATTAGTACACATGCACACACACTGAAACACACACACATAATTTTGAAAAGATACTTGTACAGTTGAAACTGCCTTCCATGAGTGGATCCTGAATTAATTTCTCAGTGTGTGTTCTGAATCCACTGTTTCCTACTTGAATAAATGAAGCGGCATGACTTGTGAAACTTTTTTCTTCCACATTTTTGTAAAAATGTAAGAGACAATTAACATTATGAAGAAAAATTACTTCAAGTCTCACTATCGGGCACTGTGGCTACCTTTGTGATCGGTTCCATCTGGGTTCAAGTGCATTCTTTTCTGGCACTCGGAACAGCTCATTAGAAACCGTGTCACCGCTTCTCTTGGTAGGAAGGCGTAGCTCTCTGAAATCTGAAATGATTCACAAAATATCAGTGTTATTATAGCTGCTGACGGAGCAAGACCCCACAGAAATAATCACCGTCTTTCCCAGTAAGACTTGTTATTTATTCCATGATGGCAGGAAGCACAATGAAGGCATGCACGGCAAACCATGCATCATTTCAAGAAATATCTATCCAGCTTGATCGAGTGACTCTAAATAACAGCCAACAGTGCCGTTTGATGGACAAGCCGTTGGCTGCATCTGGGTAGATATATGCTTTTTGTTTCTGCATTGCTTTTAGGAAAATAATTACAATGTGTAGATACTCTGGTGGGTTTTCCTCATTGTTGAACATTGATCTTTACAGTTACTCATAGCGCAATCAGATTTGGCCTCATCTCATCTCTACATTTTAAAATTTAGACTCAGCAATGAACTGTAGATTCTGCACACTGCTGATTTCTCTGTTGATGCTTTAAAACTTTTTTTAAAGAGTAAAGGTCAAAATCATGGATAAACTGTGGCAGTCCATTATCCTCTCCACAGAAAAATGACACACTTGGGAATAAGCTTGGGCCACCTAGATCACTTCTTTTATTCAACTTTTATAATTTATGTCTGCACTAGCTCATGTCACCAGAGCAGTATTTCCTAGACCTTATACAAAACTTTATGTTCCTATGATCTTGATCTAAGGTAGCAATTGATACTCCTGTTGTGATGATTTGCTTTCAATAAAAGTGTTTCTCTCACTAAAGCAAAATAGCAGTGATGGAAAGTGGTTGGATTTTAAGCCTCATTCTATGACAGCTAGTACTGACTCAAGCAGTGCTACCAAGAAATCTGATGCAGGCATTTAGATTTCTTCCAATGTTCTATCACTGACATGAGAAAGATGATGATGTAAGTGGGAGGAACAACTGAGTTATAGATTCAGTGTAAATGTGTGAGATAATTTCTAAGGTATATGCTTGGCTGTTACAAACACTGATGTATTTCAAGATAGTGCAAAGGGGAAGAAAATGAGGAGCCAGTCTATCATTGAATGTGGGTACCAATTCCCTTACTCGTCAGGAGGTCATTTTTTTTTCTTTTTTTTTTTTTTGGCTATACCATGCCACAGAAGGAGCACAGCACTGAAAAAAAAAATACACTGAAGTCTAACATTGCAAAGGTCATGAATTCTGAGCTTGACACTGCTGCTACTTTGCCTTACTCAGGGGTACCCATCACCCTTTTGCAAGAAAGAATGCAACAACTCTCTAATGGGACCTCAGGCCTGCTCAACAAGAAGGAAACCACACCTGGTACTAGAAACCTAATTACTCAGTGGTAGGGAAATCATGGTTATTGGAGGAGAATCTACAACCACTGATTTACTAAGCCAACATAATACCAATCTAAATATTAGTCCCCATACCCACAAATAAGTGGTCTTCAGTTTTTATCAAGGAAACTTCTCTTTGCAACACATGAAATCCAATCTAAAAAAATGCAAAACCAATCAAACTGAAGGGTTGTAGAGCCCAGTGCCAACAATATATCTATGAGATACTCCTCAGAGACCACTGAGTCAGAGAATCAGGTACTCTGCTGTGAAATTGTATCGCCCAGCAACATCAGAAGCTATATTCATAAAATCTTACCATCATGGCTGCCACACATGAGCTGAATAAGAAAGACATCAATGAACATGCCAAACAAGATGGACTACCAGCCAAGAGGCATATTCCCTATAAAAATAACTATAGATAACCAAGGAAAGTCAGGAGAGGTAGGACGTCATCCTCAGGGAAGAGCAAAGCAATCAGTTACTCTGTGTAAAACAGTCAGCTGTGAAACACTAGTAATATAATGTGAATATAGCTTGTTATATTTAGGATTATATATGTGTATATGCATACATACATGCATGCAATAACAACTGGTGAGAAAAGAGGTTATGGGTTTGAGAGATAATAGGGAGGGGTATATGAGAGTGTTCAGATGAAGGAAAGGGAAGAGAGAGTGGTATAATAAAACTATAACCTCAAAAATATATGCAAGAAAAAAAGAAAAAGAATTTTTTAAAATGTGTAAGAAACCAAAGATGAGAAAGAATCTTACATTAAACACTATTGTGGATTAGCTAGATACAAATAAGTAAAAATCAACACTGATTGAATCTAAGTCCCTTACTTTCAAAATGTATTTAAAATCTAAGATACGTAGATGGTAAATTATCTGCTTCAAAATGCAGGTATATTATGAGAGAAATGAGCAGAACAGTTTGAAAGCATTTTTCCTAAAGTAGATCTGTTTGTTTCTGAATCAGGCAGGAAAAAAAAATACAATTAAAATTTGCACTCACTCTCTTCCCCTCTTAGCTTCTTTCTGCACCTTTGTTTACATATAGGCATTCATACAAGAATTTACTTCCTATTTTTTAAAACTTTTATACAGGAACATAATGCATTCACCACATGGTGTTTGTATATGATTAGTGGCTATTTCATTCTTGCTATCTAAACATCAATTTGAAATCTGTTTGACAGTAGCTCAACATAAAAGGAAAACCTGTGATGCATGTTGCTTCTGATATCTGAAATTTTAACTCTTGTTAGCCTTTTGGAAGTACTGGAGTTAACTGCAGGATTTCAACAGGATTTTCCAGTGGCTTTTATTTTGTTAGGACACACAGACCACAGCTTCAGGCATAGGACATGATGGCCCCATGGAAGGCTTTTCTCATATATTACTTATTTCTTAAATACCTGTAATCATTACTCATTCCAAGTCTCTTCAAAACTAAGCCTCCCAGGATTGTCCACAGTGAGAACACCAAGGAAGAGAAAGAAGAGTGTCCTACAGTCATCTCATCATGGAAACAATACATTAGTTTAAATAAAATCCTTCATTAAAAACTATCTTGTCAGTCTAAGAGATTACCATGTGGATGGAACACAGAACTAGGAAGAAAAACTCAACAAGGAAGAAAAGAACAGAAACAGCAATTTCATGTTACATGTTACAATTATTCCTCAGATCTATGCATTGAAGCTTAGAGATGGATAAAGGATCACAATCTCAGTTTAGAACTGGACCCCAGAAGCCCTACCCTCACACTCCAGCAAAAAAAAAAAAAAAAAATGTTTTTTATGGGCTAAACATTGAGCTGTAATCAGCTTAAACTAGTATAACTATTGTACGCCCTTTGTAAGCTATACAGCAACTACAAAATAAGCAAAACAAGTCACAGACTACAAAAATTATCAAGTCATAAATGAAGATGGCTTGTGAGAAAGGTACTATGTAAAAGTCTGAAAGAGTGGATACAAGCATGCCATTGCACCACCATGGCAATAAAATGTACATCCCTCTCAAGCACACAAAACAGCTTCCAAGAGAAAACACATATGTGTGGCAACACAACAAGGCTGAGACCCTACAAAGCTATATTGTTTCCAAATGCTGATGTGATATTAGACATTGTCAACAGGAGGGATTAAAAAGATAGCTCAGTGGTTAAAGAGTCTTGCTGCTCTTACAGAGTAATAGAGTCCATGTCTCAGCACTTACAACGGGCAGGTGACAATAGCTTGCCACTCCAGTTGCAAAGAAACTAAAGCCTTCCCTTGGCATCTGCAAGCACAAGTACATAAAACACACATGAGAGAGAGAGAGAGAGAGAGAGAGAGAGAGAGAGGAAGAAGAAGAAGTGGAGGAGGAGGAGGAGGAGGAGGAGGAGGAGGAGGAGGAGGAGGAGGGGAGGAGGAGGAGGAGGAGAAGAGAAGAGAAGAGAAATGAAATCAAAATCTCTTCTAAAAAGAAAAAGAAATTCATAGGAGAAATGTCAGAAAGTACAGAAATTCATGGAAATTAGGCAACACATACCTAAGAAATGACAAGAAAAAATACCTTAAAAGGGAAAATATTTTGAAACAACTGAAATGGAAGAACAAATCATTATACTGTTGGGATGCAAGACAAGCAGTTCTAATGGAGAAGTGCTAATGACAAGCACCTACGAAATGATGAAAAAGGAAAGATTTCAAAACAGCATCCTTACACCTGAAAAACCTAGAGGAAAATGGTTCTAATGCTTTGATCCAATCAAGAATCTTCATGTCTAAGTGCTAAAGGTCCTTGTCCCCAGTTGGCTTTTTTGATGGATCTATAAAGATTCCAGTGACCAATGATTGTGCAACAGGTGATGGGGAGGAACCCTTAAAGTTGCACAGGCTAGGATGCAGGGGTGGGAGGAGATTGGGGAAAACCAGGATGCAGTGGGAGGGGGAAGAAGAGAGCTAGAGGAGAGAGAAAGTGAACGAGCCACGTAAGGATTCAGGTAACTTTTCATTCTTTCTGACCTGGGAGGTGAGAGTCTCTCAGGAACCAAAGGGAGGGACCTTAGATGAAATGTCCAACAGTGGGGAGAGGGAACTTATAGAGTTCACCTCCAGTAGAAAAACAGGGCATCAAGTTGAGGGAGGGGTTGCCATTCCACAGTCAAAAACTCTGAAGCAGAATTGTCCCTGTCTAAAAGAACTACAGGGACAAAAATGGAGAAGAGACTGAGGGAAAGGAGGTCCAGTGACCAGTCCAAATTGAGATCCATCTCATGGGGAGGCTCCAAGACCTGACACTATTACTGATACTATGGTGTGCTTACAGACAGGAGCCTAGCATGTCACCCCTCCAAGGAGTCCAACAAGTAGCTGACTGAGACACATGCAGATACTTACAGCCAATCAACAGACAGAAACCAAGGATCCCTGTGCTTGAATTAGGGGAAGTCTGGAAGAAGCTGGGGGGTGACCCCATAGGAAGACCAACAGTCTCAACTAACCTGGACCCCCAAGATCTCTCAGACACTGAGCCATCAACCAGGTAGCATACACCAGCTGGTAAGAGGCCCCTGACACATATGCAGCAGAGGACTGCCAGGTCTGGCCTCAGTGAGAGAAGATGCACCTAACCCTCAAGAGACTTAAGGACCCAGGAAGTGAAAAGGCCTGGTACTGGAGAGGGGGGAAGAGTGGGGACATACTCTTAAAAATGGGCAAGGAGGAATAAGATGAGGAACTGTTGGAGGGTGGACTGGGAGGGGGATAATGGCTGGACTATTAAAAAAAAGATTAAATAAAAAAAGAATCCATGTAAGTGCATACTGATCATTCCTCAATTGGTCCTGGGGTAGCAGAGGAAGGTTTAGGAGTGCCCAGCCTTTGTGGTAGCCAAGGCATTTTAAAAATAAGCTAATCTGTGTGTTTTACATTCCAGCATCCAAAGATAGCTCCTGGGCAGGTGCGTTCATGCCAGCTGCCAAGATTAAAAGCAGTGTAGTCCAAACTCACTGCAACAAGAAAGAAAGAAAGAAAGAAAGAAAGAAAGAAAGAAAGAAAGAAAGAAAGGAAGGAAGGAAGGAAGGAAGGAAGGAAGGAAGGAAGGAAGGAAGGAAGGAGAAAAATGTAGGGGAAAAACAATTGATTCGAAACTATCAAACATGGTTGAAGGAAAAGAAAGGTTCTGTGCTATAAAGACACTAGATGGACTCATGCCCACCAGACCAACCCTAAAAGAATGAGGAAAGCAGCCATTGAGACTGAAGAGAAGAACGAACCCAACTAAGAGGCAACAGAAATAACAACCAATTTGAAAGTTAAGAAAGCACAATGGTCTCAGTTTACAGTTGATGTTTATGTGTGCACAAAGCGGTAGAATCCAGCAAGACAGAATTAGTAAGCAAGTTTAGGAAAGCAGTAAGATAAGAGATAAGACTTTTAAAAAGTTGTATCTCTGCATATAGTAAACTATCCTCAATTTTATAAACGTAATTTAAATAGTGGCAAAAATACATGATATGCTTAATACAGATTCGTAAAGTCTCATGTGTTAAAAACTAAACTATGTTTTAGTTTATGAGTCAGTTTCCTACTCTGCAGCCCAAGCTTGACTAGAACTCACAATTTAGCCCAGAATTGCATCAAGCTCATGACAATCCTGCCTTTGACTCCCAAACACTTAGAAAACAACAATGATATTGTCACTAATGTGGGAAGATGACACTTGTTTGTCTGCAGCAGTAATGACCAAACCAAGAGCTTCAGGCATGGTAGCCATGCACTCTGCCGCTGAGCTATGTCAGTAATGAAGAAGTAACATGTGGCCCCTTTCAGATACTAAGCCGGAGAGAAATAAAAGCTTCATATGCTTTCTTTAAAATCTCCATATATTTACAATTAATAACACATTTAAATATCACAACTACGCACAAATATTACCCAGTGTTTCCTTGTAAAACTTTGCTTTTAGAGGTCAAATATCTGTCATTTTCTTCCACGGAACCTTATTCATCATAAGTAAAGAATAAATTACGTAATAATCCCCAGTGAAATTTGTTTTCCACCTTTGAGAATAAACCACCTACAGTATATATAATGAGATGATGCAGGTTATGGAAAGATTATTTCCTTAAACAAACATGAATACAGTTAAATAGAATTGAAAAGAGTATATAAATACAAGCTTTGTTCGTATTTGTAAAGTCACACAGAGTGATGGGTAGAAAGTCTCGTCTAAAAAAGAGAGACCTCAGCTCTGGGCAACATTGTTAACTGAATAAGATTCTCTCAGCCTTTTACTTTCCATATCATGTGTGTTACATTCCATAGAAAGGACTTAAGACTAAAAGCACCTATAATGCTCTCATGTTTGACACATAGTGAAATTTTATGTGGTGACTGACATATATCCACAGATATGACATATTTCTAGATGTTAAAAAACTGAAATGCTATGAAAATAAAATGTGTGCACCATTGCACTTCTTCAGAAGAAATCTTTAAGGATATGTAAGGAATTACACATGCAAATATGAAGATGTTTCTCAGGTAAGACGTAGTCGCTCCACATCCATCTATTGAATGGATAATCACTGTAATTATTAGCTAATACCACTAGGTAAGGTTCTAAAAACTAATGTGATTAAATAGTTCAAAGTAGTTGAATCACCTATTGATGATTACTTGATTAATTTTGATTAGGTCTCAACATGTAAGGTCTGCTAAGGAAAAAGTACAGACATACCACAGTTCTTAAGCCAAAAGCCAGACCTGCCAACCTGCCAATCAGAATGTGATCACGTGGGACCATGAATTTAGCTTCAAATCTCTCTCAGAATGGCTAAGCTATGTTGTATCTAAATGTTCTATAAATCTGGGCTAATGGCCAACTGATTTTCTGTATCTTTATGATGTCTAATGTCAAAACTAGGAGGCACGAAGCATTCCCTATCGACCCAAGTCTACTGCTGGCCCGTGGAGAGATCGTATTTTGTTCCTTTCAGCCCTACAGCACCACTGGCTTTGTTTCCCTTGCCTTGACAGTATTATATTTCTCCACTTTGCTACTTTTGCCTCCAGTTACTTTTTTTTTCTTTAATCACTTTCTATATTTAATTTCTCATTCATCCATCAGTTCCTCTGGTCTTTTGTACTTAGTTGAGGCAGGGGATAACTTAGCCCAACCTGAACTATCTAGAGTTTTTTTTTTTTTAAATTTGTGTGTGTGTGTGTGTGTGTGCATGTATATGCATTTGTATGTGTATGTGCATGTATGTATATACATATGCACATACACATGTACATGTATACGTATGCATATATGCCTTGTGTGGACCAGTGTCCACAGAGTACAAATAAAGGCATTAGATCTACTGGAGCTGGAGTTACAAATGGTTGTGAATCACCTGATTCACAAAATCACAATGCCTAGAAAAATAGCGCCTATCAACCCTTGAGCCATCTTTCCATGAAGTGGAAATTTCTAGTTTCTTTGGAAACTTAGTTATGTCAAATGATGTTTTGCTGGGCACACAGGTGAAAAGCTGTCTTGCTAAAGCAGACTTGTGAAAGAATGTTTTCCTGAAACAGACACGGGTCAAGGAATATTTTGATATAGCAAACACATGAAAGGACCTGTGTTGAAGGAGTATAAATATGACCCCACAGACAGTGGGAAGCAAGCACTGAGCGTTGGTTGGTTTGGTTTGCTCCACCTCACTATTCTTTGCTAACAACACACATATATTGGTTTGCCTTACATAGCCCTGTGATAATGCCGCCATTAAGACAAACTTGCCCAAGAATTGCTGGTGAGATTCTTGCAGCAGCTTGCTGCTTCCACAGCCTCATCTCAGACTGGTTGGTGAGCCTTGTGGGTTTCTTCAGGATTGAACTACAGCTGCTGGTTAGTGCCTGGTGCCTGCTTGCAGAAAGGGCTGGACTGTAGCTGCCCGTTCATACCTGGTGTCTGTCTGCCTGGAGGACTGGTCTGCAGCTGCTGAGTTGCAGTTGGTATTTGCTATGGGACTGAACTGATGCTAAAGAAGATCGATCTCACCCCCAAGGAACTATTGCTAACAGGTTCACTTCCCCATATCCTGACAACTTTTCTCTTCCACTACCTCTGCTGGGTGGTGAGCTAGAGGAGAGGCTGAACCCTCATTAAAAGTAGGTTGCAAAAAATTTATGCCTACATCCTCAGACTTTGAATGTTAGACAAAAATAAGGCTGCTAGACAAAACATAAGAAATCCAACTCATTTGATATCTGAGGATATGGGTTTAGGTCTGAAAGTGATGGGTGTTTCAAGTTTCTAACAAATTACTTGGTCAGGAACGTCGAGGAATATGAGAAGAACACAAGTGTGCATCAAGGTGTGCAGAAGCAATATGGGAACATCTATAGGAAATCTGAAGCTACCACAGTAATCGAAACCACATTTTACACCTTTAGAGCATATATTGCACAGTATAAATGACAAAACCATATATTCGTGACATATTATCTGTTTCCAGTCTGCATTTTATTTATTGTCTTGGCCCACTAAATTGTCATGATGATTTCTAGTGGGATAAATCATGTGTTGTGAAAACACTACTTGAGAAGCGAAAGAATGCATCTGTCCAGCCACAGGCTTTTTTTTTTTTTTTTTTTTTTTTTTTTTTTTTTTTTTTTTTTTTTTTTCGGTGGTGAGAGAAGACAGTGATAAGTGGCCAGATTTAAAATGAAAGTTGGCAAAGCCAACAGAGGACTAAAGTGAGCAGGAGTATTTTTAGACAGTTCGGGTCATTTTTTTTAGACAGCTAAAAGCAATTGGAAGATTTGAGACAAATGTTTCAAATGTGGTATGGGATGCAAGGAATAATGTACTGTGGTACAGGGGTAAAAAAATGATTTTTCTAAAGAGACATAGAAAGGCGAGAAAGTTACTGTGGGCCCCCAAGAGCCCACCAGAGGAGAACTCATAGCAGAAACACATCCCAGAGCCACAGGAGATGAATCTTTGACTACATCATTCTCCCAAGAAGGAAAAATAAAATGTCATTCAAGTTAAATGGTAAGTACTTGTATTGAAATATTTCTGCTGTATTAATTATACATCTAATTTAGACCCATTGTTGCATAAGGAAAAGGCTTCCTCTGTTTATATGTTCATGTGCACATGTGCAGGTTTACATGCATACATATGAAGGCCAGAGGACAACACTAAGTGATGGTCACCTCCTTCAGAGGCAGATTCCATCACCGGCCTTGAGTAGTCTAAGGTGGCTGCCAGAGAGCCTAGGAAACCATCTGTGTCTGCACCCCAAGTCTGGCAGTACAAGCCTGAGCGTTTGTTGTTATTTTGCTATTTTTGTTTGTTTTTACAAGATTTTACAGACTGATCTCTGGTCATTAGATATTTCAGACACCTTACTGGCTCAAGAGCTTTACTTTTGACTTTTCTAGAATATGAAACTTTATTTTACAATAATTAATCAAGTGTGACAATATCATAATTCAAATAAACATAAACCAAAGGTGTGTTTCTAAAGTTAAGAATATCATTTTTGTGTCAATTCTTATTGAAGACTACTGGGTTTCTAGGAACAGATTGTTGGAAGAATTCTGACACTTGATGAATAAAATATGAGCAGATGGGCCCTGGAAAAGGTTTTGTTCATACATGTTTCCTAATAGTAAGATCAAAGAATCCCTAAATATTGAGTGAAAATAGGACTCGGCAAAGCCAGTCTTTATAGGATTCCCAGCACTGGGAAGAACTGCATTAAAATACACAATTATTTATATAATTCTGAAAATATACTACTTTCCCCATGAGGAGTGTGTAGAATATGATGCAGTCATGTGTCTGCTGGAGCTAGGGAAGAATAACAGACTCTTCCCTGGCATTCTCTGGCACATCCATGTTCTCAAGGCTTCCTGTTGTAGCACCCCTCTAAGCCTGTGCTTTTCCTAATCACACCAGCAATTTCCTGGATGCATACATGTCAAGTATACAATTGCTGCAGACACTCAGAATGAGCAAGTTAGCAATCTAATCGTGATGGAAACAGATGGTGCTTAGGGCTGGAGACATCATGTAGTGGTTAGGAGTCCTCAGTGCTCTAGCAGAGGATGAGGATTCAGTTCCTAGTACCCACAAAGGGTGACTGACAACCACCTGTAACTCCAGACCTAGGGGGATATGATGCCTCTGGCCTCCACTAGCATCTGAACTAGTGTGTACACATATAGATACACATCCACAAAGAGATGCAGACTCATACTTAATGAAAACCAGTCATTAAGCCTTTAAAAAGAGATGGAGTTTACATTTCAGAATCTAGGAGCTGGAGATACAGTTCAACAGTTAAGAGCACTTGCTGCTTTGGCAGAGGGCCTGGGTTTGGTTTCCAGCACCCACACAGCAGCTCACAGGCTGTACCTCTAATTCCATGGGATTTGCTGACCTCATCAGACTTTTGTGAGCACCAGATACACATGGTACATATGCATACACTCGTACACATGAGATAAAAACAAATCAACCTTTGGCTTTGAGACTCTGCTAATGAGCTGGGTCCTTTAATATCGTTCTTCTTTGCTTTTACAGGCAAGGTCCGGAGCACGGGAGGAAAATGTAACACAGAAACAAATATGTTACCTGAGTATTTTAACATAAGAACATCAGAAGAACTATTTTTGGAGACATTACATAAAGAACTTATTAAACAGTTCCCTTTAGAAACTATCTCACATCTGGGGTACCCATTATGGTCACTGGTCAGTCTTCCAAGCAATGAACAGGGCTATGTTTTGCTTACCACCATGCCTTGGGGCTGGTGGTTCCTGAAACAAAATCTTGAGGAAGAATTTTTTAAGGTCTGGAGTGCTTTCAGAAATGTCACCTGTCTTCCACCAAATTATATCACATGTTCTTGGAAGATATTGCTTAGGGCTGTAATAAAAATCACACACCCGTTGGATTTATCTGGCAATAGCTATCTTGCTTACATGGTCCATACCAAAATGAAAAACAAAGGAAATTCTTGGTACAAGTTCCAAGTTCTTAGAAGCATCTAAGCCACTGCCTCAGCTTCATTAAAGACTTCTTTGCTAATCATGTCAGAGGGTGAGTGATACTCAAACTCAGCTGTGGCGCCTGCCACCTTCAGAGGACATGTCCCTCAAGCTGATGAAAAGAGAGTGAGGAGGTCTGACACAGAAAAAAAGTAAAATTCTATTTGCTTTCATTTATTATGGAATTAATATAACTGATTTTCAAGGGTAGACTAAATGCCTGGGAGGGGTTGTCTGTAGGTCACTGTGAAGTGTAGTTGACACAGAGGAAAAATATTTTTGCAAAATATCTAAATAGAAAACGTCTATTTCTTTCACGTGTTCAGAGATAAACAATTCTTAATATTTTAGAAAAAAACTATATCATTTTAATCGTGATTACAGTGTTTGAAAGGAAGGACTGTGTTAAAACCTTTACATACACGATTTATGGTCCTCCAAATAGCAACTTCAAAGTAATCACATGCCAAGAACGCAGCACAAATTTACCGCTCTCAGGATTTAGACTCAGACTTGATTGGCATTATAGCTAATATAATAAGCTTTCTATTACCTTCCTCAAGTCCTCCTTATCACGCTGCTTCCTGCAATCATATTCTATATCACATTTAACATCATGTTATAGTCTATATTTAGGTTGCCATTTAGAAATATATACACATTTGCCAGGAGGAATTCCGAGTGTTTTTTTATTTTTACTTTATTTTTATTTTTAGGGTTTGTAGCCAAATACAGGTCTGAACTCAGCAAAAAAAAATCCCATTGAATATTAGCTGCTCCTCGTACTTCTTAAAGCCGCAGCATCTTACTTTCACCACTAGGGTGCACTAAAGTCGCAATTTACTTTGTAGACACAAAGTTAATGGAAATTCTCACGCGGTTTGATTAGCTTCAAGGAATGTTCATCTGGACGTTATTATTTAATAAAAAATTCATGGATGACATGTAATGTGATGTTAACCAATGGTAAAATGGCTTCTGTAAGCCCTCATGTCTTTTGACTATCTACTGCCAATAAAATATCAAGATCTGTGTGACTCCATTCTACCACTGCAATGGTGACACTATTCCTGGGTGTGAAATAAGTCAGTATGATAAGTAAAACACACTGACTTCCTGGTATACGATGAATAATTGGGAAATTAAATGGTCGTGTCACTGGTTTGTTTTGTTGTGTTGGTTTCCCGCACACACCTTGGGTTTTTTCTACACGTGTTGCAATAGGTTGACTCAGGAAGTTGTAGCCGTCACCCGACAGACTTTCCTAACTTCACAAACAGAGCCAACATTATGCATGTGATTTTTAGATTTAAGCTTTTCCTAATGTGTATATAGAACAAAATGGGTAAAACACTAGTATGCCTGTCTGTGTATATTTGTGTGTGTGTTTATGCCCACACACACATGTGTGCATGTGCACGTGCGTGTGCCTGTGTGCACGCAGGTTATTTAAGTTATACACTGATGCATGCAGAAGTCATAACTGACTAAATGTACCGCAGAAGTGGCACCATTATTTAATGTATAAAACTGGAGCAAATCAGTCAATTCAAGGGATAGTCATAAATAGCCACCTCCAGTATCAAGTGGAGGAACCAAAGATTTCCAAGAATCACACAAGGAAAAATTCCTGCCCTATATTAAATTTTTATTTGTTTGGTACCTCAAAATTCTATGGCATGAGGGACACTATTGTGTACCCAGTGTTCCACCCAAAGTTCACAGCAGTTGGTTGTATTCAGGATTTGCCCCGTTATTACTGTTTTATCTAAATATTCATGTTATTTAATCAACAAGGAAAATCTCTATAGATTTAGTTTCTCCTTTCTGCATTCACTAAGCATGCCGTAGGAGTCAGGCATTTTGCTAAGCTCTGTTTTACAGCAGTGTCAAGGAAATATGGGTTCTCCAACATAGCCATTTATAAAAGTAAATAAAATAGACTTGCAGAATTTCCTGCCATCTATCTATAGTTGAACAGTATTTACCTATAAATTCTCCAAGCAAACTATGCTTCAGATAACTGCTTTATTGTATATATCAATGGTGTAGATTAATTTGGAATAGTATTGTTTTCCCCTACCTTGGATATTAAGAATGTTTTTTTTATTGAAGAATTGCAATCTCCAATAATAAATGAAATGAAAATGAATTCTTTATAAATAAAGTAAGCAGGACATTCATTTGTTTGTTACATTATTTTGTGCTGAGTTTATTTTCACAAGTCAAATAAATGTGGCCTACAGATATGAACTTAGTTGATATTCATAGAACATCTCCTGAGTACCTTGTTACTTCAGCGGCAAACTATTCTTATATTGAATCTATGGCAAAAAATGAATCTCTCTCTCTCTCTCTCTCTCTCTCTCTCTCTCTCTCTCTCTCTCTCTCTCTCACACACACACACACATACACACACATACACACACATACCCCAGGCCTCATAACACCACACACTATTCACACATACCACAGATATATCCCATATAGCATACATACCCACAGACACACACACATACCACACACACGCACACACCACAGACACACTATACACCACACACACACACACACAACCAGACCTCACTACACCACACACCACTCACACATACCACAGACACATACCACACATACACACCACGAATACTCTACACCACACACACACAAAACTACACCATACATCACTCACACATACCACAGACACATACCACACAGACACACTACACACACAACACAGACATACTATATACACCAGACCTCACTCACACATACATATTGTGTGTGTGCTCACACACACACATAGTATATTCATTTTATTAGTGTGTCACACCTACAAAGAAAATTTTCTGAGAAATGTACTTAATTTTTCTGGTTTTTTTTTAATGTATTTATTCCCTTTACAACCCAATAGCCCTTCTGCTCCTCCCAGTAACCCCTCATGCAGGTCCTTCCCTTGTTTCTCCTTCCCCTTCTCTTTCAAAGCTGTGTTTTTTCTCTTCAGAAGGAGAAGATCCCCTCTGGATGTCAACACCCCCTAACATCAAGTCAACGTGGGACTAGGCACAGCTTCTTCCACTGAGGCAAGACAAGGCTTTCCATTTAGGAACATGGGATCCACAGACAGGCATGTGGGCAACAAGGGGCTTAGAGACAACCCCTGATCCAGTTGTTTGGTGGAGCTGCATGAGGACTAAGCTGTTCATCTGTTACATGTGTGCAGGGTCCTAGGTCCAGCCCATGCTGGCACTTTGTTTTATGGTTCAGTCTCTGGAAGCCTCTAAGAGTACAGGTTAGTTGACCCTGTTGGTCTTCCTATGGAGTCCATTTCCTCTTTGGGTCCCCTCAATATTTCTCCCAACTCTTCCATAAGACTCCCAAGCACAATCTAATGTTTGGCTGTGAGTCTCTGTATCTCTTTCTATTGGCTACTAGGTGGAGCCTCTCAGAAGACAGTTGTGCTAGGTTTTGTGCATGTCCTTTTGGGTCTGGGTTACCTCACTCAGGATGATGTTTTCTAATTTTATCCATTTTCCTGTGAAATTCATGATGCCCTTGTTTTTAATGGCTGAGTAGTATTCCATTTTGTAAATATACATTTTCTATATTCATTCTGCAGTTGAGGGACATCTAGGTTGTTTCCAGTTTCTAGCTATTATGGATAAATATGCTATGAATATAGCTGTTTTATCACCATGCACAAACTCAAGTCCAGATGGATCAAAGACATCAACCAAAAACCAAACACTCTTAATCTTTGTTAAAAGAACAGAAAATGGGAAATAACCTTCAACTCATCAGTACAGAAGACAACTTCTTGAACAGAGCACCGATGGCTCAGGCACTATGGCAAAAAATTAATAAATAGGACCTCAATTGAAAACTTATAAATCAAAGGACACTGTCATCAGGACAAAACAACAGCCTACAGATTAGGGAATGAGCTTCACCAACCCTACATCTGACAGAGGACTGGTATCCAAAATATATAAAGAATTCAAGAAGCTAGGTACTGGCAATCGAAATAACTCAATTTTTAAAAATGGGGTACAGAGCTAAACAGAGACTTCTCAACATAGGAATCTTGAATTGCCAAGAAGCACCTAAAAAGTTTCGTTTTTAGTCATCAGGGAAATGTAAATCAAAACAACTCCAAGATTACACTTTACATCCATGATAATAGCTAAGATAAAAAATTCAAATGACAATACATGCTAGTGAGATAGTGGAGAAAGGAGAATACTCCACTGCTTGTAGAAGTGCAAACTTGTATAATAACTCTGGAAATCAATTTGGCAGCTTCTCAGAAGATTGGGAATAGTTCAACTCAAAACCCAGTCATATCACTTCTGGGCATATACCCCAAAGAGGCTTCACCATCCACAAGGACACTTGCTCAATTTCTGTTTTTTAATCTAATGATCTTATCCGAAAATAATGTGTTCAAGCTTTAAAAGGTTTCTTCCAAGGATGAAGTTTCTCTCTTTTTAGGAAACAGAGATGTTTGAAAGAGAACACCAAGCCTTTCTAATTTCATCATAGAGACAAAGTTCTCCACATGAATCAAGGGCCACCTTACAAAATCTAGAGAAGACAAACACAGTGCGGTCCACAGCTTCATCCAAGTGTTGTCTCATATTCCTTTGCTAAGCCTGTTTTTAACCAAAAACATGTTTAGCTGCGTAATTTATTCTCACTAGAACACAGGGCTTTCACATAAGCCTAGGGGTCAATGGTTCAGCTCAAATGAATTGAGTTCTAAATTCTAAACTTAGAGTACTATGATAAGAAAGAAAAATATGCTTGGGTTTCATAATGGTTTATTTCAGTTGCCATCCTGTGGATACCTAAAATCTCCTGGGACAGGGGATTCTGGGAATGAATGACTTCCCTTCTATGGGTGGCGCAATTCCCTAGGATGGAATTCTGGACTGTGTAAAAAGACAAAGTGGATTAAACACAGCATTTACAGACATGTGCTTCTGCACTGTGCGTGGGGTGTGAGTAGCTTCTTCAGCTCCTGATGTCTTCCCTTCCATGCTATGATGTACTGTACCCTTAACTTGTAAGCTGAAATAAAATCTTACTCCTTTGAGCTGTTACTTTGCAAATTTATCAGAGAACCATGAAAAGAAGCTAATACAAAAACAAAGCTTTCCTGATACTAATACCATAAGTGTATTGATCATGTCTTATTTTATCAGTGCAATATGGAAACAGCCTTGCTCCACTGTGCTTTGGAGCATAGGAACAGAAAAAGGCCAATACTGAAACTCACAACATCTTACTGTCTTATGCTTGTGATCTCTAAGCATCTTATGCTTAGAGCAGAGATTGCAAAAAAGTAATAAATGAAAAAACAATGGAACCTATAGGCTGGTCATGATTTTAAGGTCAAAGAAAAGTTGCACTGAAAAGCCCTGACACCTGTTGCTCTGGAACCTAAAGAAACTTAGGAAGCTGCACAGACATAATTCCAGTATAGCCTAAAAAATGTCTTTAAAAAAAAAAGTGGGGGAAAAGGACAGTCTGTTGGCATAGGAATATTTAGGTCTTTCTTCTTTGATTACTATTTAAAAATCACACAAATCACACAACTGTGAAAGCACACCACATACCCATTTCATCATCATCATCATCATCATCATCATCATCATCATCATCATCATCATAAGCAGCAGCAGCAACATCCCTATGTTACTCTAGATAACAATGCAGGAAATCTCATCTACCCCTGAGTAATACTTGTCAGTCAATCTGCTTTTCTGAAGGCCAAGAGCATTCCATGTGCTCTGCCATGGCTTGTGTGAACCAGTTTGCTCTACTCTAGTGAATATTTCTATTTTTTTGTTCTCAAGGACTGCAATGGCCTCACATGCTACCATCATTTTGTAAGCCATTTGAATGATAACTGGAATAAAGCCTTGTCCTGTTTTATTCATGAGTCAGCAGCTTCTTAAGCACAAAAGATTTTGAATACATTAGGACTTATTATGGTTTAGCTTAGCTTAGTTTTTCCACACCGAAAAGGCTATAAGCTTGCCATTCATCATGAATGTACAAGAACTCTGAGAGTTTTACATAGTAAACTAGTAGAATTAAATATAGGTTAAAATATCCTTTTTAAAGGCAGAGCTATGACATCAGCAGATATTTATCAAAAGAATAGGAAAAACTGATGTGAAGAAAGGCTTAAATTATGTGTTCTGTGTACTATACAATAAATGTTTCTCCTACAAGTTGTCAGGAAAGGAATGAAGTCTTTCATGAGTATGCTATCTCTCAGAGAGTTCTCCACATTCATCAACCTGCACAAAATTCATGTCTCAGTGGATCAAATACCTATACATAAACCTGGGCACACTAATTCTAATAGAAGAGAAAGTGAGGAATTGTCTTAAACGCATTGGCACAGGAGACAAACTCCTGAACAGAACACCAATGGCTCAGGCAGTAAGATCAACAATTGATAAATGGGACAAAAAACACCTTACAGATGGTGTCTGTAAGACAAAGGACACCATCAATAGGACAAAACATCAACCCACAGAATGAGAAAAGATCTTCACCAACCCTACATCTGACAGAGGACTAATATCCAAAATATATAAAGAACTGAAGAAACTAGACACCAACAAATCAAATAGCCCAATTAAAAAATGGGGTACAGAGCTAAACAGAGAATTGTCAGCAGAGTAATTTTTAATGAATGAGAAGCACTTAAAGAAATGTTCAGATTCCTTAGTCGTCAGAGAAATGCAAATCAAATGACTCTGAGACTCCGCCTCACACCAGTCAGAATGTCTAAGATCAAAAACTGAACTTACAGCACGTGCTGGGGACGATGTGGAGCCCAGGGGACACTCTTCAATAACACACAGGATATCAAACTTGTACAACCACTTTGAAAATCAATTTGGCAGTTTTTCAGAAAATTAGTAATAGTTCTACTCCAAGACCCAGCTACAGAACTCCTGGGCATATATACCTAAAAGATTCCCCAGTCTACCACAAGAACACTTGCTCAAATATTTTCCTAGTAACTTTATCCATAATACCTAGAAACTGGAAACAACCTAGATGCCCCTCAATAGAAGAATGGATTTTTTAGAAATGTGATATATACCATCCCAGACTTAGAAAAAAAACATATTATATACTCACTTACAAATGGATGTTAGCCATAAAGTACAGAATGATCAGACTTTAATCCACAGGCTCAAAGAAACTAAAGAATAAGAAGGTCCCAGGGGAGGATGCTTGAAAAGAATATAAAATAGATATCAGAGTTGGATAGAGGGAGGAAATTGGGTAAGTGATGAGGTAAGGAGGGGGACCAGGATGGCAATCAGGTGTGGGAAAGAAGGATGACCTGTAGAAGGCTGGCAGAGGGAAAGATGAGGCATCTCTGGGACTAGTGTGAGACCTGAGACAAGGGAGGCTCTTGGGATTCTGTGGGGGCAACTCTAGGCGGGTTCTCTAAAATGAGATCTTCCATTCTCATTGACAGCAAGTCTTTAAAGAGCAGGTTTTTTGACTGATAAGGGAGGGAAAGACTTTGTTTTTTCCAGAAGTGTAGCTGCTTTTGAGGTATATGTGCTGCTGTGAACAAACTCCCTTGCAAGCTCTTACTAACAAGCTTAAAGAAACTCATTCAGTCATCAAAGAAAAGGATGAGAAAGTAAAAGTGGGAATCATGGGAAACAGGGAGGGGACAAGAGAGGATAATTGGTGAGAAAATATGCTTGGATTATATTATGTGAATGAATGAAAAGGTTATAATGAATTTCATTATCAGGTATAACTAAGATATATTAAGAAAGTATTTCAAAAGCAAAAAGCCTGTTTTAATATATTTTAGATTTAACTGATAAGTCCCTGAAAAAACAATGGTAAGCAAAAACTAATTTTTGAAATATTAAAAGTTGTTATCTTAAGACTTTAGAACCAGAAAATCAAGGAACTGAAAGTCCCATAACCTCCTTGTTTGCACAGCTGAGTTAGGCGACCTGTCTTGCACACACCCTTCTAGTAGAATCCCAAGGACTGATTGGGTAGAGAAAAAAAATAGCATTCAGCACAAAGTCAACATGTGTCAAGCCATTTATATAGGGGAAGCCATTACTACACCACACACATCACTACCTCTTATCAAAGGCAGAAAGAAAATGTAATTAATTGCCTGCGACAGCACAGATAGCAAATCAATGCTAACCTTGAGTTTTAGAACTATGTCGGTCTGGCTACCAGCGGTTCTTTTTCTTTTTACTGAAGCATATGCTCACTACCATGAAATAAATAAATGTCATTACTGTCATGTGTGTGTGTGTATGTGTATGTGTGTGTATTGATTAAATACTACTAATTAGTACAAACTACTATATACTAGCTTGTGATGAAGTAGGTGTGGCAAAAGGCACTTAGGAACAGTGACGTGTCATTCTGGAATCATTTAGGTCAAAGTTAAGTACACTTAAGCACTGGAGAGCAGGAGAACATTCTAAATTACAAATGTATGTTATTACTGTATCATTAATTTTGAATTACTATTACATATCACTAAAATGTATTTCTGCATTCAAAATTACATACAAAGATGTATTTTAAGCTCACACATAAGTGCCATTTAAATGGTCCATAATGTTATTGTAGATAATTATAAGTCGACTCTAGTCAAATTCATTACAGGAAACACATCCATTGCTATAGTAACTATTAATATATAAACTTATTCAAATAAAAGAAAATCCTAAAAATAATGAATAACTGCTTAAATAATTATAAAGACCTTAGATATTCCAAAAATGTGTCATTTTGTGGATTTTCAGAGCTTGTTAGACTATACACCTTCCAAATTTTCTTTAGCCAAATCAGATTGAAATAAACTGCAATTGGTATAGCGCCTAGATATTTCAAGGAATGATTTACTGCAGATAGAAAACCAAATAGCATTCAATAGTTAATTCAATATTAAAAGATCACCATTTCCTGCCGAGTGGAAACATAGAAGGAATATTTGCAAAAAGGCAAAGTAAATAAAATGACCACTAAATCTATGGATAATATTGTTAACACATGGTATGCTTTCATGATTAGTTCTTCAAATATGGTTTCTTAGCTATGTAGAAAGGGAGAAAAGAGTCAAAGAACACAGCTCTGCACGCTCTACGTGCTAATGTGTTAGAAGTAAGACGGAAACGGAAGCCTAGTTGGATCCCTTATCATTGATTGCGTCAGGTTTCAAGCGAATGAAGCCAGTGGTAGTGCTGAGAACTAAGTTCTGGCCTAACAGCCTCGGACTCCGGCAAACCTATGTCATTCCGTTCCATTTGTACTTTAGCTTTATGCTCCACTGATTGCACATTTATATTAATTTTATCATTACGTTCCACTCATTGTCTAGTCACGTGCCTAGTTTTACTGGCACTATAGAAGTTTTTTTCCTACATTGAATTACAGCTATATAAAATGGAAAAATTTCCTAATTAAAATTCATTTGAGAGGGATCACTAGGAAGAGCTTAAGTTAAGAAGAACTTTGCTGATATTAGTTCATAGAAATAAAGCTTTAAAGTGGAAATAAAAGTTAAGCCTAAGGAGACAGAGGATCATCTAATGAGCCATTCTTAAGAGGAATCGGGTATTTTGGTGCTGTTTGGAGTTTTGAGGTTTTTGCCCAACCCCACAATGCAGAAAATGTTTCATGAAATATTGATACTAAATTGTATGTGTTAGAAACACAGTTACCAATTCATTGTAAATGTTTAGTATGAGTAATGGACATAAATTAGATTATCCGCAGTCATTTATGTAAATGTGAGGGAAAAGCTTGGATCATGCTTCCATTTGAATTCAAGGTCTCCTGATAAATTCAGTTTAAAAGTTAACTTATTTCAAATTGCTTTTGGTACCTAAGGGTTAGGTGACTAGCTGCCACTACAAACAATGAAGGTACTTTCCTCTCATTTGTTTTTTTGTTTGTTTTACTTTGGGTTTTTATTTTCATTCAATACAATTGAATTTGTATATTCCTGTTACACAAAATCCTGTCAAGTTCACATAGGTAGTTCATGAAAATGCATTATCCCAAAAGTTCACTGTTAGTTATATTAGTATACCAAGATATAATTTTTTTGTATTACTATTCAGAGGAGCAGTGCTGGTTTAGCAGACAGGAGGAATGGGTATTTTCAGTAATATTAGTCTACATAAAATGTCTCAAGACGCTTGGTCACTTTTGTTAGTCATGGTAAGGATGTCTCCTGGGGTGCATAGGTCAAAAGGTAGTTTTTGTGGCAGAATTATATAAGGAAACTTACATTGGGGCTGCCCACAAACCATGCAATTTAGAAACAGCCAAGAAACAAAACCTTATAGAAAGAGGGATAAATAACATTGTATTAAGGGTTATTATGCAACTACAAAGACTCAATATGACCCTGGCAAGATAGCAAAAAATAGTTATGAAAAGAAGCTATTTCTTATGCTCAGAGCTAATTTTCAAACATATGTACCTGTATTTGAAACTTTGAGCATTTCACACATTTTTCTGTATCTGAAAAAAAAATGGATCCAGACTGATATTGTGTATCAAGATAGCTGAAAACAGTTCATATAACGGTAGCCAAAAGCGAAGTTCAATACGAATTCATAAAAAGAACAGTATCCCCACTGCTGAGAAAGCTCTTACAATGTGCACTTTGCTTGTACTGGCAAAAGGTAATTACTCTTCAATTTTGCTAGAACGGGTAAAATATCTATAGTAATATGGTTTAATAAAGTTTTAATTAAATAAAATGTAGATTAAAATGTATATATCAAATTGTAGGTTTAATTAATAACTTAAGAACTAAAATATAACTCCATTTTGACAATATATATCCCAATATCAAATAGTTAAATATATCTTTCACATAATTTACAATAAAATTATATATTTCAATTTTTAAAAGCTCAAGGGCATGGTATTATGAAAATAACATATTTTAATATGTCATTCATGAAAATTAAGACTTATAAATTAACATAAAATAATGTATGTTTTTCTTATCAATGTTGCTATAAAATGGAATAGAAAATATATAAATACATTGGTATGACTTTAGATGGAAAAAATTGAATGACTGTTAAAATGTTCTTATCTCCCAGCACATAATTTATATATCATGGCACATTGAACATATATTTCAAATATGCCGTCCTCTGTATAGGTATATAACTGGGAATATTATGTTTTATATATATTTAAAGAATACAATGTAAGAATTCTACAGACAGGCTTAAACTTAATGCAACAGACTTACGAACCTATGACTAAAACAGCCAATAATAAATTATGGCGTTAAGTACTTGTTCTGCCCTGATGTGATCAAATCAAGGCTGTGCTACATGTAAGGTACTACTAACTCTTTGCACTCATGTTAACATGCAAACATAGTAACACGACTCAGAATGCATGCTTCCTCTCTTTCTCTCTCTCTCTCACTTACTGCTTTGTAAGTTCTCTTCTGCCCAGCGTGTTTCCGGATTTGTTCTCCATTCGGCCCTGTCTCCACATGCATAGAATAGATGATGTCAAAGAAATCTTCAACCACAGCTACTCGCCGTAATGACAGCTTCTCATCAACTCCTATGCCATCCTGGAGATGAAAACAACACATCCACAACAAAAAAGAACAAAAGAAACAAACAGAAACACATAAGATTAATGAAATTATTTTCACTTAACAGATTTAGTTGATTAAACCAAAATATTTTTGTAAAATGAAACAAATCATATCCAAGAAAAATTTTAAAAGTGCTTTAATGAAGTTCATACTTTTTTCTTCTTTCTCAAGAATATTTTTTTTTTTTTATGTAGCCCAGGCTGGCCTTCATCTCTCATGCCCACTGCAGACACCACCACACCTAGCAATCCCATAACTCTGTATTCTTCATACTAAATTATAAAATGCTAGCAAAAACATGGTTAATGGTAAGTAAATCGTTTATTCACCAGTTCCATCTTTTGGGTTCTTATAATGATTCCTAGGCATCTGCATAACTTAAATTAGATTACATGGTAGCACCTGATGATTTTTACTGTATTTGTTTAATTCTAGATCCTCCTCAATCTGTGAAAACAATATTTGAGTTTCTGAGTCACACCTGCTGTATGTAGAAAATAAAGGACAAAGACAGGGCCTCTACCTCCAAACATCATAACATAAAAAATAAAGACATCTCTAGGCATCTCTCTCCAGGTATTGAGTGGCACATGGGCAAGGAGTTAAAAGGCCATTGTCCAAGGCAGCATTTCTCAACCTGTGTAGTAGCAACCCCTTTGGGATCACATATCAGGAAGCCTGCACATCAGATATGTATATTATAACTCGTGACAGTAGCAAAATTGCAGTTATGAAGTAGAAATGAAATAATTTTATGGTTGGAGTTATCCCACCATGAGGAAATGTATCAAAGGGTCAGAGTCAGGAGGGATGAGAACCATTGCTCTAAAAATACCTGGCATGAACACTGGGTCTCTCAGACAAACACTGCATTATTTTTTTGAGCAAATTACTTCTGCATCTCTAAGTTCAAGTTTTCACAGCTGCAAAATAGAGACAACAGAAGCTGTTTCACAAGAATATTGTGTGTTCACTAAGGGAAATCAGATCTGTAAGCGTATGACCAGTCTCTGTCTAGTCATAAACCCTCAATGAATTCTGACAGCAGTTGTCATCTTAATGATCACATTACAATATAATGAAGGTCCTGTGGGAGCGTGAAGGATCACCATGTCATCTCCTTTTCAGGTAGCTCCTTAGAAGAAAGAACACTTGACATACACTGAGGTTATTAAGTCTTGGCAGAGAGGAGTCCAGCCAACAGTAAAGAGTTGAAAACGGTGCTAAGTCATATTAAGTGGTAGACTTGAGATACTAGAAAAATTAATATTCCATGAAAAAAAGTTAATCTATGTGATGGCCCAACTACACCAACATTCACGTGCACACGTGCACTCACACAAAAGTGTATGCATGAGCACAAACACATAGAGTTCTTAGTGGATCTTGAATTTTTTTAATGTGGTGTAATATGTCCTTGCCACTGTTGCTTGAAAACAACACAAAATAGTATTTCCCAGGAAAAGTACATGTCTTGATTATCCAATAACCAATGGCAAGTTCTGAAAAACAAATCAAGTAATGTAACATAGTCTAAGGAGGAGATACACACATATTGTAAATTTTTGTGTGCATTCATGAGTGTGTGTGTGTCATGAAAACAGAGACCACAAATATGAAAAAAAAATAAGGGTGGGCATATGGGAGGGTTTGGGGAAAGCAGAGGGAAAAGGAAACTATGTAATTTTAATATCAAAAAGGTTTTAAAGATTAAAAATAACACCATAATAGGGTGATTACTCCAAGTGAAAGTTCTAAGTAGTCAATGAGTCTCCAATGGCAACCCTAACAGTCAACATCCCCATTTATTTTTGCATTTAGCATTTTCTTGCATGTAGTCTTTGTATGCAGCAGAGTCTGGAGCAGCAGCTTAAAGAGCTTCATATGTGAGATTGTACAGTAGACTCAGTTGCCTGATGTCTCACCACTACTCAGTTTGAAGTGTACCCTTACATTTTTCCTATGGTGCTGACAAACAGTTTCTATTTTGACTTCAGACATTTCTCATTTTTCTTTCTTAATTTTTATGTTTTTATTTTATGATATATCTTAATTATAATCTTTCCCCTCCTTGAACTTCCCCTAGATTTTCACTTTTCTGTAACCACCCAACCTCATATTCTTTTATTCTTTCTCTTTTAATATTTTTCTTATATATTGCACCCTTCTATAAAAGCTTGGAGCACCCTTCTATAATGGGCTCCTAAGAATAATACCACTCTTCCCTGTGTCACAAGACCAATGCAGAGTGAGAGCTACTTGAAACTCAAGTTACCTGCCTCAAAACACACAGCTTAAAGGCACTGTCTGGGAGGCATAAAATCACAGACCTGTTGTCTGTTAAATACACTACCCTGTACTTCCCATGCTCAGAAAATATCCATTTTCCTACTCTAATACAGTCCACTAGTAAAATCATCCATGAAACTTTCTCTGCTTTTTTACACATCAAAAATTTTGTGCAATGTCTATTTCTGTCTCTTTCCTGGATAACCAAATGTATACTTTACATAATCATTTAAAATGCAGGTAATATAATTTCTTTCTCAGAATCATTTGGTTCTTACCCATTTGCATGGCTAACCCTAAAATTCTGAACTATCAGTATCTGAAAAACCTAACTATTGACAAGCCCTGTATTAGTTAATAGAATTATCAAAATGAGAGAGAGAGAGAGAGAGAGAGAGAGAGAGAGAGAGAGAGAGAGGAAGAAGAAGGAGGAGGAGGAGGGGAGGAGAGGGAGGAGGGGGAGGAGGAGGGAGCACAACAAGGAGGAGGACTTGCTGATATTGCTCTCCAGTGCAGGAAACAGATATTTAAAAAAAATGATTGAATGGTTGCTGAGGCATAAATTTCCCTTACTCTCTATAGCCATTTGTTTAACAAACCAGAACCTTACTCTTTCATAGCATTGGAGGTCTAAAATCATGGTATCAACAAAGTTGCATTCCATCTGGAATCTCTAAAGGTGAACAAATCTCTACTTCTGATTGGTTGCCAACATTCCATGCTTGAGACATTCAGAGCACTCTTCTCTCTTCTGTATGCTTTTCTTTTGCCTGTCTCTCTCAGTCAGAATCTTTATGATGGTATTAAAATCTATTGAGTAGAACTTGAGAAGATCTCCCATGGGGTAAAGTGCTGGATGTAGAAATTTGAGGAGCTGAAATTTTGATTTTGAAATTTTGAAAAGTTGATGTATAAATGTTAATCCCCAAACCAAGTAAAGTCGTGCATAGTGGTATACTTCTATAATGTCAGTGCTCCCGTGATGAGGTGGAAGCCAGAGACAGGGCAAGTCCCATCATGGAGAGGGATGCGGGCATAAAGGCTTACCCCTAGCCAAGGGGTTACCGGCAACTGGGAGCTACTATGAGAGGTGAAGTGAGCTTTCTTTAAGAATACAATTCTCGAAGGGAGAGACGGAGAACTAGAGAGGCAAACATGAAGGCGGATGTTCACATGTCTCCACCAGTCAAAGCACCCTTTCAAAATGTGGGCATGATGTGGTAGTGACACTGTATCCGTTCACCTGGCAGCACACCTACATCCCAGTGTTACCTGTGTCCATGATTGACATAGTGTGCTCGCCTACTCCGTTCTTCATTGGGATCTTGTCTTGTTCCTTACCCCAGTTCCGGGACCTTCCCATTGAAGATTTGCTGATAGTTGATCTCTGTACAGACAGGTTCCTACAAGAGGTATCTGATGAGGATGAAATTATGCCACCTAAACTTCAAGCTGCCTTGGTGCAGATTTTAGAAGATCGAGATGAAGTCTTGTCCCAGGAATGGCAGTTTTCACAAGATGTGACACTCGATTCTCTGGTGTCTAAAGCATTTGTCAGGTTTTCTGTGGAGCTCGTGGGGCACTATTCTCTGAATATGACTGTCACAGAACGTGGGGAGCATGTATTCCAGAGGGAGCCGTTCCAGAAGTCCCACATTTCCCGAAGTGTTCGCCACTTCCTAGATCTCTTCATGGAGACACAAATGTTTGCAGGATTTGTTCAGGACCGGGAGTTTCGGCAAAGTGGAATTAAAGGTTTGTTTGAAGTCCGGGCTCTTCAATATTTGGAAACAATTCCTGAGTCAGAACCCAGTGGGGTGAATAGAATTTTACAGAGTCTTGGAAGCAAAATGAGATTTCTTCATAAGAAGTGAAATCTTTTCTTCATTCTAAGCATAACTGAAAGTGCCAAAGACAGTATTTTTCCCAAGGATCTGGATGCTCTGTAGAGTCCTGTAACGTCCTTGTGATTGTAAAAGGAGAAAGACTGTCGGAGAACTCCTGTTGCTGCAGACCAACTGGGAGCAGTCTAGAACCAGTGCGCCCTCTTCTGATTTGGGGTCTGTTTGTTTGTTCATTTGTTTTTGAGACAGGGTCTTTATATATAGCCCTGACTGTGATGGAACTCACTCTGTAGATCAGGCTGTCCTCAAATCCTGATGTCACAAATCTCAAAGATCTCACAGAGATCTGCCCACCTGTGCCTCCCTAGTGCTGGGATTAAAGGCAGGTCCCACCATGCCTGGGCAAGTTGTTTTTACTTTTTACTGTGGTGTTTTATCTTTGGTTATATTTGGTTTTATCCTTTGGTACAAGAAGCTCTGCTTTGTGCTTAGTCTATGAAAGCAGTTGTCCTTTACAAGAAAAAGACTCAGAAATACTTGGTGTTGCATTTTCTAAAAACAATGCAAAGATGCGATTATCAGAGTAATAAGAGAGAATAATGAGAGTTTCAGGTACGAGAGAGACAGACATGGAGGACACCATGGTCACATGATTCTCATCACAGAAGCATCAGGTTGTTTTAAATTTATGGACCATTTGTGCTTCCAGATTCCAGTAGTGTCACTACTGATAAGCCCCCCTTTGTCCCATGTCCTGTCTTGGAGAATTTCACTCATGTTAGAACTTTAAAAAGCAGATACCATGGAGGAATTCAGGGCCTCCTCAGAACACATGTCCTGCTGAGATAGCTAGCTCCTCACATGTCAGCATTATGCTTTATGGAATGGAGCCAAAATGAAAATGCCCTTTTAAGGACATACTGTCTGTTCATTGAGTTTTGGTGTCTACAATTTGCAGCTCTGTGATAATCTACATGTCATCTTATTCAAGCTTTAGATCAGCTTCATGATGTTTTACAAGAAGCTGGAGTACAGAGAGGCTAAGCAATTCGGCCTGTTACATACAAGATACAGCTAAGCCAAACACTTGACTTAGGAAAACATACAAAGCTGGTTAGTCCTACAGATGTAAATGAACTCTTTATAGTGATGTTTAAAGTTCTCTGTGGGGCACACCAGAGCTTCCTCTCTGCTTTGATGAGACTTTAAACTGTAGGTGTCTAGGCAAGGTTTGTTCCTATGTTGGTCTTTTTTTCTGATGCTGGATATAAAACCCAGAGCCTTCTGTGTGCTCTGCCACACTGGTTATTTTTACATCGGTGTGAGTTTTAGTGTTTCCTAAGCCTATACCTCTTCATCAACCAGATGCTGAAAATCTAAAGTAGTAGTAGTGCCTGGGAAAGGGAGTTTGTCAATGAAGGTGCAGTTTTTATTGGTAAGTGATAGATGTTGAGGTAAATGTCAGTTGTGTTCTGTAACCTTTGCTTAGGGTTTTACCTGGCATGGAAAATATTCATTCAGATTTGGAAAGTTTGTATGTTGTATTGGGATACAACTGACTGACTTGTACAGTATTGTCATTGTCACTCAAGCAAGTGTGTCTGAATGAATCCACTTAAGACTGGTGCTGTGCAATAGAGTTCCTAGATGTGGGTCCAGGGAAGAGAACTGAGCCTGTCTTTTAAAATGTTAATGCAGCTCACCCTAGTGCAGCTCCTCCCAGATCTCTCATTTGCTCTCTTCTTACACTCCAATCTCAATGGAACAATTCATAATCGATTGTGTATAAGATGGGGTAGGAGGGTTTACTGTGGTCAATCATGACTGTCTCTCTGCAGGGAGACTTTGCTTTTGGGAGAGTCTTACCTTCTTACAATCTAAAGCTGCTTCCTTTCCTTGAGTTTGTTGTAATTTGTTTTTGTAAATGTTGTGAATTCTAAATATGTTTGTAAAAAGAATTGTTCAATATTTCTATCAAATGTTTACAGGTCTTTTAATGAATAAAGGCATTGTTAAAAATAAAAAAAAAAGAATATAATTCTCTGGTAGGTGAAGCATCTTACAGTGGATGACTATACAACCAAGAGTACATGGACAGCACAATTTGGAATAGATTTACAACAACAACACTAAACATGAGAGCAAAAAGCATGTGAGAAAAAAAAAGAACATGGTTCTAAGCCAGGTGTGGGTGAAAGAATATGATTTAAGTATACAGTATGAAATCCTAGAGTAATTAATAAAAAAATCAAAGTTGAATTGATTGTGGTGAGAATTTTTCTAAAAATGCTGCTCAAATATGAAATAAACATAATATAAAGTGGTCAGTGTTGGTGAACATCTAAAAAGGACTGAGTCAAACTTTAAATGCACTGGCATTTCCAGAATAAAAATCTGTAATGGGGATTTAGAGACATTAGAATCCACATACATGATGATTAAAATGTTAAATTATACATGGGCTCTGCTGATAATTCTGTAGGAACTCAACATTTATTAAACAGATTTGCCAGATTATTAGCTTGTCTACACAGATCTATACTCAAGGTGATGATGAACTAGCTCTATGCAATATTTGCACAATTATCAATAGTGGCATCTTTACCTGAGCTGTGATCTGTTTTCTTTCTCTCTCTTTCTCTCTCTCTCTCTCTCTCTCTCTCTCTCTCTCTCTCTCTCTCTCTCCTCTCTCTCTCTCCTTTTGAGGGTATTTTATTACAGCAACATAAAATAATTAGTACATCAGTATATTATAAATTGATGCCCAAAATCATGCTGAGTCAAAGTATTAGAAAGAATACAATTATCTTACATTTTCTTTCAATATGTGAAGAGATAGTTATGCTCAATCAATAATAGATGAACAGCTACACTCCCTAAATAATCCAAGATTTTGAGCATTTGTATCTCAAGTTTCTCAGCTTAGTTATATGCACTTTCTTCTTCTGGATACATACTCATTGCTAAGGTTCTTTAGGATAGAAACCTCTTCCACATTTACATACTTAGAGTGTGCATTTCTTCTCTTTGACTGTCTCATTCTCGGTTGTACTTCCTTGTTAATCATGAAGGCTTTTGTTTTGTTTTTCATTTTGTTTTGTTTATTCCAAATAGATTGTTTTCATACAATATATCCTGATCACAGTTTGTTCCTCTGGTCATCCCAGTTCCTCCCTATCTCCCGCCCTTCTGGATCTGCTCTTTCCTGTCTGTCTGTAGAAAACAAACAGGTCCCCTTCAGCCCCTCGCTTGGTCCTTTTCACTGGGGCAGACTTTAGCTGGTCTGCTCCCATGAAGACAACCTATCATGACCCACCCTAGAGGAACCACTGCACTCAGAGCGTGTGAAGATGCTGGACTCCCAGGGGCTCTAACAAGCCCAGAATGAAAGGATTTTAGGATCCCAGAGGCACCCTGAGTCCCAGGAGCTCTTTCAACCAGGATCTCAGGATCATACGATCACAGAGACAGCTGGACTCTGAGGAATTCTGAAACAACCAAGGTAACAGGAGAGACAGGCTCCAGTCAGAGACAGTGAGTGCAGGTAGCACTAGAAATAACCAGATAGCAAAAGGCAAGTGCAAGAACATAAGCAACAGAAACCAAGTTACCTGGCATCATTAAACCCACTTCTCTCATCATAGCAAGTTCTGGATACACCATCACACCAGAAAAGCAAGATTCAGATTTAAAATAACTTCTCATGTTGATGATAGAGGACTTTAAGAAGGACATAAACAACTTCCTTAAAGAAACACAGGAGAACACAGGTAAATAGGTAGAACCCCTTAAAGAGAAAACACAAAAATACCTTAAAAAATTGCAAGAAAATACAACCAAACAGGTGAAGGAACTGAACAAAACCATCTAGGATTTAAAAATGAAAGTAGAAACAACAAAGACATCTCAAAGGGAGACTACCCTAGAGATAGAAAACTTGGGAAAAGGATCAGGAGTCATAGATGCAAGCATCATGAACAGAATACAAGAGTTAAAAGAGAGAATCTCATGTTCAGAAGATACCATGGAAAACATTGACACAACTGTCATAGAAAATTCAAAATGCAAAAAGCTCCTAACCCAAAACATCCAGGAAATTCAGGACACAATGAGAAGACCAAACCTAAGGATAATAGGTATAGATGAGGGTGAAGATTCCCAACTTAAAAGGCCAGTAAATATCTTCAACAAAATTATAGAGGAAAACTTTCCTAGCCTAAAGAAAGAGATGTCCATGAATATACAAGGAGCCTACAGAACTCCAAATAGACTAGACCAGAAAAGAAATACCTTCTGTCACATAATAATCAAAACATCAAATGTACAAAACAAAGAAAACTACTAAAAGCAATAAGGGAGAAATGTCAAGTAACATATAAAGGCAGACCTATAAGAATTACACTGGACTTCTCACCAGAGACTATAAAAGCCAGAAGATCCTGGACTGATATCATACAGACCCTAAGAGAACACAAATGCCAGCCCAGACTACTATACCCAGCAAAACTCTCAATCACTATTGATGGAGAAACCAAGATATTCCATGACAAAACCAAATTTACACAATATCTTCCCACAGATCCAGCACTTCAAAGGATAATTGATGAAAAAAATCCAACACAAGGAGAGAAACTACAACCTAGAAAAAGCAAAGAAGTACTCTTCCAACAATCCCAAAAGAAGATAGTTTCACAAACATAATTCCACCTTTAACAACAAAAATGACCGGAAGCAGCAATCATTTTTTCCTTAATATCTCTTAATATCAATGGACTCAATTACCCAATAAAAAGATGTAGACTATCAGACTGGGTACATAAACAGGACCCAGAATTTTGCTGCATACAGGAAACTCATCTCTGTGAAGAAGATAGACACTACCTCAGAGTAAAAGGATGGAAAACAATCTTCCAAGCAAATGGTCCCAAGAAACAAGCTGTAGTAGCAATTCTAATATCAAATAAAATCGACTTTCATCCAAAAGTAATAAAAAAAAATAAGGAAGGACACTTCATACTCATCAAAGAAAAAATCTACCAAGATGAACTCTTAATTCTGAACATCTATGCCCCAAATGCAAGGGCACCCACATACATAAAAGAAACTTTACTAAAGCTCAAAGCATACATTGCACCTCACACACTAATAGTGGGGGATTTCAACACCCCACTCTCAGCAATGGACAGATCATGGAAACAGAAACTAAACAGAGACAAAGAAACTAACAGAAGTTATAAACCAAATGGATTTAACTGATATCTATAGAACATTTCATCCTAAAACAAAAGATTATACCCTTTTCTCAGCACCTCATGATATCTTCTCCAAAATAGACCATATAATTGGTCACAAAACAGGCCTCAACAGATACAAAAAGATTGAAATACTCCATTGCACATTATCAGATCACCATGGTCTAAGTCTGGTCTTTAATAATGACAAAACAATGGAAAACTCACATACATGTGGAAATTGAACAACACTCTACTCAATGATGACTTGGTCAAGGAAGACCAGAGCCATTACAAGGTCCCCTTTAATTACTGGAGGTCAGGCCTCTATCCCCGCCTTGGCAAGATTAGAATCGCCACTACCCTTCTATACTTGGAGAAGGGAGGAGATGTCAGGGGCAGCCCTGCCTATACACTGAAGGCCTAAATTCAGCAATAGGCCTGACATACATGCCTGCTAACACTTGTGTCTCTGTGGAAAAACACTGAAACATATGGCTATAAGCTATTGTAAACAGGCAGCTTTTGAGGAAATTTACCAGCCTGAGCAGTCATAAACATTGTAAATAGGTAGCCTTGGCAGATAATACCAACTTAGATAAGGATAAATGATTCATAGGCAGAGTCATAGTGACCTGTCCCCTGAACCTTTACCCAGCTGATACCCTGTTCTGAAAGATATCTGTACTCCCCCTGAATACCTATGCTCCTGTGTCATCCTCTTCCCCACATCCTGCATTTTTTGTTTATAACCCCTGTGTTAAAAAGTAAAAATTATGATTTGATAATTTTTTTAAAAAGAGGAAAAAACAAGAAATAAAGAAAGAAATTAAAGACTTTTTAGAATTTAATAAAAATGAGGACACATCATACCAAAACTTGTGGGACTCCATGAAAGCAGTACTAAGAGAAAAACTCATAGCTCTAAGTGCCTACAAAAAGAAACTGGAGAGAGCATACACTAACTACTTGACAGCACACCTAAAAGCTATAGAACAAAAAAAGTGAATACACCGAAGCGGAGTAGATGGCAAGAAATAATCCAACTCTGGTTTGAAATCAACCAAGAAAACAGAAAGAACTATACAAAACATCATCAAAACCATGAGCTGGTTCTTTGAGAAAATCAACAAAATAGAAAAACCATTAGCCAGACTAACCAAAGGGCACAGAGACAGTATCCAAATTAATAAAATCAGAACTGAAAAGGAAGACATAACAATAGAAACTAAAGAAATTAAAGAAATCACCAGATCTTACTACAAAGGCCTATACTCAACAAAATTGGAAAATCTGGATGAAATGGACAATTTTCTAGACAGATACCAGTTACCAAAATTAAATGAGGAGCAGATAAACCACCTGAACAGTCCCATAACCCCTAAAGAAATAGATGCAGTCATTAAAAGATTCCCAACCAAAAAAATTCCAGGACCAGATGGTTTTAGTGCAGAATTCCATCACACCTTCAAGGAAGACCTGATACCAATTCTCTTCAAACTATTCCCCAGAATAAAAGCAGAAGGAACAATACCCAATTCATTTTATGAAGCTACAATTACACTCATACCTAAACCTCACAAAGACCCAACAAAGAAAGAGAACTTCAGACCAATCTCTCTTATGAATATTGATGCAAAAATACCCAATAAAATTCTCGCAAACCGAATCCAAGAACATATCAAAATAATTATCCATTATGATCAAGTAAGCTTTATCCCAGGAATGCAGGGATGGTTCAATAGTCAGAAATCCATCAATGTAATCCACTATATAAACAAACTCAAAGAAAAAACACATGATCATCTCACTAGATGCTGAGAAAGCATTTGACAAAATTCAATATCCCTTCATATTAAAAGTCTTGGAAAGATCAGGAATTCAAGGCTCACACCTAAACAAAATAAAAGCAATATATGGCAAGCCAATAGCCAACATCAAACTAAATGGAGAGAAACTTGAAGCAATCCCGCTAAAATCAGGGACTACACAAGGCTGCCCACTCTTATACTACCTATTCAATATAGTACTGGAAGTCCTAGCCAGAGAAATTAGACAAGAAAAGGAAGTCAAAGGGATACAAATAGGAAAGGAAGAAGTCAAAATTTCACTATTTGAAGATGATATGATAATATACCTAAGTGACCCTAAAACTTCCAGTATCCCGTGGCATAGGCACAGAAGGCAGCTATCATCCTTGCAGCCATCTTGAACCATATACCCTGACAAGAGACTTGATTACAATAGCCTACAACAGCTGAGCACACTCTAATAACATCTTGTTTTATATACCCAGGATTTTCCCTTGAGTGTATGAGATTTAAAGGTGTGTGACTTAAGGGCATGACTTAGAGATCAGATTTAGAGACAAGACCTAAGGGCATGACTTAAAGGCGTGGCTTAGAAGTGAGACATATAAAAGGCAAGAGGCAGACAGAAGAAATTATTATTAAGTATTAGGCACTTGTACTTGGTAGTAGGCACTTGAGACAGAAGACAGGCATTAGACATTACACACTTGCTCTACTCAAGACAGGCACTTGGAAGAGAACTTGGAACTGGGAAAGAGACTAGCAATTTAGAACTAGGATTAGGACTTGAGACTTGGTTTCGAAGCCCAGAACCTGAGACTTGGTACTAGGAACTAGGGACTTGGAGAGAAGAAGAGAGACTGAAGAATAAACAGGATTGAATCACACTCTGTCCGGTCTCCATCTTCAAGTCCATCCTCTCTCTCTCTTGCTGAACCCCGACCCGAGGACTGGAGCAGCTTGGGGCAGGACAGGCTCTAACAGTTTAGCCCCCAAGGCTTTCGGCAGTTCGGATTCCAACAATGACAGAATGGTCCATGACATTTTGGCCCCCAAGCATGGGGCAGAGCGGTTCGAAACATTTTTGCCCCCAAACTTGGGACAGTGTGGTTCTTAACAGTAGCCTTCCTCTATTCAAAAGATAAACATGCTGAGAAAGAAATTAGGGAAATGACACCCTTCACAATAGTCACAAATAATATAAAATATCTTGGAGTGAATCTAACCAAGCAAGTGGAAGATCCAAGCAAGAAAGAAATCGAAGAAGATCTCAGAAGATGGAAAGGTCTCCCATGCTCCTGGATTGGCAGAATTAATTTAGTAAAAATGGCGATCTCGCCAAAAGCAATCTACAGGTTCAATGCAATCCCCATCAAAATTCCAAATCAATTCTTCATAGAGATAGAAAGAGCAATTTGCAAATTCATATGGAATAACAAAATAAAAAAAAAAAAACAGAATAGCCAAAACTATCCTCAACAATAAAAGAATTTCTGGTGGAATCACCATCCCTGACCTCAAACTCTACTACAGAGCAATAGCGATAAAAAAAAAAAAAAAAAAAAAAAAAAAAAAAAAAAAAAAAAACCTGCATGGTTTTGGTACAGAGACAGGCAAAAAGATCAATGGAATAGAACTGAAAATCCAGAAATGAAATCACACACCTACGGTCACTTGATCTTTGACAAGGGATCGAAAACCATCCAGTGAAAAAAGGACAGCAATTTCAACAAATGACGCTGGTTTAACTGGAGGTCAGCATGTAGAAGAATGCAAATCAATCCGTTCTAATCTTCTTATACAAAGCTCAAGTCCAAGTGGATAAAGGACCTTCACATAAAGCCAGATACACTGAAACTAATAGAAGAGAGGGTGGGCATGATCCTCGAATACTTAGACACAGGGGAAAAGTTCCTGAAGATAAAACCATGGGTTATGCTCTAAGATTAAGAATTGACAAATTGGACCTCATAAAATTGCAAAGCTTCTGAGAGGCAAAGGATACTGTCAATAGGACAAAACAGCAACCAACAGATTGGGAAAAGATCATTACCAATCCTACATCCAGTAGAGGGCTAATATCCAATATATACAAAGAACTCAAAACTTTAGATTCCAAACAACCAAATAAACCTATTACAAAATAAGTTACAGAGTTAAACAAAGAATTCTCAACTGAGGAAACTTGAATGATCAAGAAGCACCTAAAAAAATGTTCAACATCCTTAGTCATCAGGGAAATGCAAATCAAAACAACCCTGAGATACCACCTCACACTAGTCAGAATGGCTATGATTTAAAAAAAAAAAAAAAAACAAAAACAAAACCTCAGGAGATAGCGGATGTTGGCAAGGATATGGAGAAAGAGGAACATTCCTCCATTGTTGGTGAGATTGCAAGCTGGTACAACCACTCTGGAAATCAGTTTGGCAGTTCCTGAGAAAATTAGACATAGTATTACCTGAGGACTCAGCTATACTGCTCCTGGACATATACCCAAAAAATACTCCAACATATAACAAGGACACATGCCCCACTATGTTCATATCAGCCTTATTTATAATAGAAGCTGGAAAGAACCCAGATGTCCTTCAACAGAGGCCTGGATACAGAAAATGTGGTATATTACACAGTGGAATACAACTCAGCTATTATAATCAATGACGTCATGAAATTCTTAAAGAAATGCATGGAACTAGAAAATATCATCCTGAGTGAGGTAACCCAGTTTACAAAAGAACACACATGGTATGCACTCACTGATAACTGGATATTAGCCCAAGATACAATTCATAGACCACATGAAGTTCATGAAGAAGGAAGACCAAGTGTGGGTACTTCAGTCCTTAGAAGGAGTAACCTAATACTCAAGGGAGCAAATATGGAGACAAAGTGTGGGACAGAAACTGAAGGAGGGACCACCTGGAGACACCCCCCCCCCCCCACTGTGCAATCAACAAAAGCAGACGCTGATGTGGATGCCAGGAAGTGCAGGCTGACAGGAACCTGATATAGCTGTCTCCTTAGAGGTCTGCCACAGCCTGACATATGTTCACATCCAACATTGAACTGACCAAGGAGTTCCCAATGGAGGAGTTAGAGAGAAGACTGAAGGAGTTGAAGGGATTTGGGGCCCCATGGGAAGAGCAAACAATACCAACCAACCAGAACTCCCAGGGTCCAAATCATCAGCCTGGGAGCACATAGGGAAGAACCCTTGGCTCCAGCTGTATATGTAAGGGAGGATGGCCTTGTCAAGCATAGGTGGGAGAGGAGATTCCTGGTCCTGTGAAGGCTGGATGCCCCACTGTGGAGGAATTTGAGGGTCGGGAGGTGAGAGTGGGTATGTGGGTGGGGGCACACTCTCATAGAAGCAGGGGGAGGGGGAGGGGGATAGCGGATATCTGGGGGAGGAATGGGGAAAGGGGATATCATCTGAAATGTAAATAAATAAAATATCCAAAAACCTTAAACATGCTTTGAAAAACTAATAATGTGTATCATATAATATAGTAATAATGATAGTAATAAAATACAACAATAGGTTAAAACAAAATAAGCACTTTAGAATACAACAACAACAAACACAGCAGAAGTAAGAGTCCCCAAAAGGCACAAGAAACAAGATACAGATGCAGAGAGCCACTTATTTTCACACTCAGGAATTATATTAATAAAAAGCTGGAAGCCATAATATATATACAAATGGCCTTTAGGATAGAGAGAGAGAGAGAAAGAGAGAGAGAGAGAGAGAGAGAGAGAGAGAGAGAGAGAGAGAGAGAGAGAGAGAGAGAAATAAGTGAGAACTGGGTAGAATGGGGAGGGGAGGAGGAAGGGAAAAGAGAAACATGATCAGGTATTGCGGTGGTGGGACCAGGAGTGAAGGCCCTAGGACCAGACAAGTGAATGGAAATATATGACCTCAGGAGGTAGGAGGTAGGGGACCCTCTAGAATGTTCCTGGGAGGTGAGAGAATCTCAAGACTCAAAGGGAGGGACCTTAGATGAAATGCCCAACAGTGGGGAGAGGGAACTTGTGGAGTCCAACTCCAGTAGAAAGACAGGGCATCAAATGGAGGGAGAAGATTGCCATCCCACAGTCAAATACTCTGACCCAGAATTATTCCTATCTGAAATAACTTCAGGGACAACAATGGAGACGAGACTGAAGGAAAGGATGTCCAGTGACAGGCCCAAATTGGGACCCATATCAAAGGGAGGCTCCAAGGCCTGACACTATTACTTATGCTATGACCTACTTATAGACAGGAGCCTAGCATGGCTAGCCTCCAAGAGGCTCAACAAGCAGCTGACTGAGACAGAAGCAGGTATTTACACCCAACAAATGGTCTGCACTCAGAGACCTCTGTGGTTGAATTAGAAAAAGGCTGGAAGAAATTGAGGAGGTGGGTGACCCCATAGAAAGACCAGCAGTCTCAACTAACCTGGACCCCTGTGAGATCTCTCAGATACTGAGCCACCAACCAGGCAGCATATATGATCTGATATAGGCCCCCAACATATACCAGAGGACTGCCTGGTTTGGCCTCAGTGAGAGAAGAAGCACCTAACTCTTGAGAGACTTAAGGTCCCAGAGAATGAGGAGGCCTAGCAGGATGGGGTTGGGGTTGGGAGATATCCTCTTGAGGATAGGGAAGGAGGAATGGGATGAGGAACTGTTGGAGGTCAGAACGGGAAGGGGATAAGGACAGGACTATAAAAGAAAAAAAGATTAAAGATTTTTTTTAAAGTACCTTCACATAGCAATGTGCTGTTACCAAAAGAAGCTTCTAATATCAAAATGGGTTATATATTGTTGGGCCTTGGACAAGGTAACTCCATTTAACCTGCCACCTTCAGTCATGTAGGACACAGGTAGAGGGCGTGATTAACAAGTCTCCACCTCTAGAGATTTAAATATTAATGAATTATCAAAAGGCCAGGGGCGTAGCTGATTAAGTTATTCCCTCCCCTTTCTTCCTTCCTTATAAAAGTCCAGCTCCCCTGGCTTTTGGCAGGGAAGCGCATACCATCTATACCCACTCAACATGCCATGAACAATAAAGCTTTGGAAAACCGGACTCCACGTGTTGCCTGGTCTTGCTGCCAGATTTCCAGCTTTTGGAACCCTGGATCCTTGTCGATGCAGCCACTGGCCTGCCCGCCGACGGCTGCGTGAATGTGGGACCCTCAGCAGCGATGTGGAAAGCCCACCACTGAGACCCTGCCATGGGACTCCCTCCCCCTCCCTGCGAGATTTTTTCCCCCACAATATATAATTGAGTAGTTGGACAAAGGTTCAATAGGAATCCCCCAACAACTAGGCTGTCTTCAAAGCTATAAGTTGCTCTTTACACACTAACAGCAAAGCTCTATTGCTAAGAAAACATCCTTACAACTCACTGAACATAAAGAAGTCAAATGGGTGCCTACTAGAGCCTTCACTGCTGTGGTCTAGTGTTCTTGGTACCTGAATACTCTGCATGCTACCAAATGAGAAGCCTAAGCACAACCCTTTCAGTCTACAGTGGTTTGTTCCTGCCTGCAAGATATGCTAAGGTGATGGGAGCACAAAGCTTGTGGGAATAACCTTTCAATATCTGAGTTGAGTTAAGGCCCACTCCATGAGATGGAATCCATACTCAATGTTGCTTGGTAACCAAGAACATGAAACTAGATACCCATGGGCCTAGGCTAAAACAAAATATTACTGTTCTACTGAAGGAACTGAGCAATAAAATAACTCTAAATAGTATTCTGCTATTCTTATAGATCAATGCCTGGCTCAGTCATCATCAGAGAAGCTTTCTCCTGCAGCAGATGGAAACAATACAAAGACCCACAGCCAAATAATATGTAGAAAGTGAGAGACCCTAGAACAGCTCTAAATGAAATGTCTCTATTCACTCTCTCTACTTGGGACTCACGAAACCCTGAAGAAGAGGAGGCAAAAGGAGTGTAAGGGCCAGAGAGGACAAAGGACATCAAGGAAACAAGACTAAGTACATCATCACACAGATATATGAACTCACAAAGACTGTAGCAGCATATACTGAGCCTGCATGAGTCTGTACCAGGTGGGGTCCTACAACTGAAATAAAAACATAGGCACATGCCCCAATTCCTAACTCAGAGCTATCTTCAATCGATAACGACTTGCAAATTAAAATTTAGTTTTATCCTAAGGAGTCTCACTGGGGGAAAATAAATCATGGGTAGTCTTCATGCCCAAGATCAGACAGCCAACAGAAAATAAACTCAAAGACATATTTGTAGGTTTCTTCTCTTGTAATACTAGCACAATTTAATATCCAAATGTTTAAATCTAAATTTCTTTGGAATGAGGAATGCATGCATATGGCATAACCATACACGTGATCACTATTCTGACACACAAAGGATGCAGTTTTAGATAGACTAAGTCATGAATGAACATAAGACACTGAGTTAGAGAAACAAAATCAAACAACATGCACTGTATGGTTCAATCCATGTAAAGAAACTGACAAACAGAGATTACTGCAAACAGAAATGTGATCAATTCTAGGCTAGAAATGGAAGACCAAAGACTTACTACTAATAATAATTAAGGCCTTTTAAGAAAAATAAAATTATTCTAAATTTAGATGATAGAGATTATTGTATAACATAGACTTTTTGGACAACTCTGAAAACATCAAATTTACACTTAAAATGGTGAATGATATGGCATCTGAATTATTTTTCAATAACACTGTTAAGGGCTACAAAGATGTATAGAAAGAGAGTAAGAAAAAGGGATGAGACATTATGTAGACCAGAGGCAAAGAACCTGCCTTGCATACATGAGGCCATATGTTTGACACTCAGCATTATGGAAGAAAGTAACACACACAGTATGTAATCAAACCATCCACATAAACATTAAGATTGAGAAGTGTTGCTAAATGGCAAAAGTATATTATAATAAAAGCAAGTATAGAATGGGCAAATATCTGGTGTAATAGGTACACAATACAGAAGGTCATAAACTTTATTCATATAAAATGTATGGCTTATGACATTATATGATAATAATATTATTACTACATATATTTTTCATAATAAATTCCATGTAGGAAACTAATTGCCATAGGATGTTTTCATAGACTTCTATGCTTAGCTGGCCAAAGTTAGACTCCAGAGAACCAAATAACCCTATTATAAATGGGGTACAGAGCTTAACAGATAATTCACAACTGAGAAATCTCAAATGACTGAGAAGCACTTAAAAAATGCTCAACATCCTTAGTCATCAGGAAAATGCAAACCAAAACAACCCTGAGATTCCACCTCACACTAGTCAGAATGGCTAAGATCAAAAACACAAGTAACAGCACATGTTGGAGAGGATGTGGAGAAAGTGGAACACTTCTCCATTGTTGGTGGCATTGCAAGCTGGTACAACCACTCTGGAAATCAGTCTGACTGTTCCTCAGAAAATTGGACATAGTACTAACTGAAGACCCAGCTATACCATTATTGGCCATATAACCAAAAGATGCTCCAACATATAACAAGGACACATGCTCCACTATGTTGATAGCAGCCTTATTTATAATAGCCAGAAGCTGGAAACAACCCAGTTGTCCCACAAAAAAAGAATGGATACAGAAAATGTGGTACATTTATACAATGGAGTATTACTCAGCTATTAAAAACAATGAATTCATGAAATTCAAAGGCAAATAGATGGAACTAGAAAATATCATCCTGAGTGAGGTAATCCAGACACAAAAGATCCAGTGAGGTAATCCAGACACATGGTATGTACTCACTGATAAGTGTATATTAAAGTATATGATAAGTGTATAAGTGAGCCCAAAACCTCACAATACCCATGATACAACCCACTGACCATATGGACCTTATATGGACCATATGGAGGAAGGAAGACCAGGGTGTGGGTGCTTCAGTCCTGCATAGAGCTGAGAACAGATGGAGGAAGGGGGACCTGGAAGGGAGAGAGGAAGACAGAAATAAGGGACAACAGTATCAGGTACTGGAGGGGAGGAGAGAGAGACACAGAGTCAGGAAATCAAATAAAAATAGTAGTAGTAGTGGGGGATGAGGAACTGTGGGTAGTCACTGATCAGTCCCAGATGCTAGGGAAGTGAGAGGCTCCCAGGATTCAGTGTGGATGACTTTAGCTGAAATGCACAGAGAAGGGGAGATAGAACCTGTAGAGACCACTAGGCATGGACCCCAGTCAAGGAATGGGGCCACCCAACTATCTCAAAGTTTAACTCAGAAATGTTCCTGTCCAAAGGAAAGACAGAGACAAAAAAGTGGATCAGAGACAGAAGGCAGGGCCATCCAGGGACTGCTCCACCTGGGGATCCATCTTGTCTGCAAACACCAAACCCCTAGACAACAGTTGCTATTGCCAAGAGCCATTTGCTGATAGGAACCTGGTGTGGCTGTCCACTGGGAGGCTCTGCCAGCATCTGACCAATGCAGATGCGGATGTTCACAGCTGACCATCAGACTGACCTTGGGGATCCCAGGTGGGGAGCTGGGGGAAGGACTGGAGGAACAGAGGGGTATTGCAACCCCATAAGAACAATGTTAGCTGGCCAGACCACCCAGTGCCCCCAGGGACTAGACCACCAACCAAGGAGTGTACATGGAGGGATCCATGGCCCCAGATACATATGTAACAAAGGATGGCCTTGTCTGACTTCAGTGGGAGGGAAGGCCCTTGGTCCTGGGGAGGTTTGATGCACCAGCCTAGGGGGGATGCTGAAGCTGTGGAAAAGGAGTGGGTGGGTGGGTATAGAGCACCCTCATAAAGGCAAAGGGGAGGGGGAGAGGGCAGATGGAATGGGGGGGTTGTGGACGGGTAACTGGGAAAGGAGATATCATTTAAGACGTAAATTAATGGAATGATTAATAAAAAAAAATTTAAATCCTCATCAAACAGGAAAAAAAGATGAATGAATGGCATACTGAATTCAATGAATATTTTATGGAATAAATTTTAAAATAAAGGTGTCCAAAGAGAACCAGAATTTAAGGAACTAATCCATCTAACATTAACTTTAAGGTCCTATGAAATATCTTTGATATTCAACCTTTGATCTCTAAGCAACTATGAGAAAATTAAGGTAACATGTCTGTAGCACTTATAACACAATTGTCTGGCCAACTTCATCCTGTGTTTTCACATATAATTAATTCCCTGAGTATAATTAACTAGGGCCAGTATATCATCGAATTTTCTGTGTAGAAGTCAGTGGGTGAAAATATTTACCATACTCCGTTCCTCAATTAAGCTGTCATCAGACATATGTTGGAACTGGCAAAGAAATCATTATAATCATAAAGAAACTATTGTTATTTACAGAAATTATAGTGAAATATTACATCCAAAAGCAGAAGTAACTTTTGCCAACTTATATTAGAAGAAACTATATTGGCTATATAATGAGAGAGAGGACAAAGAAACAAATATAATGTCTTCAGCACTCACCTTTCAAGAATTCCAAACCCAGTAATTCACAAAGGCTACCAAAATAGTCTAATTTTCTCAGTCACCTGTGAGACTCTATTTATACAGACTCTATTTATTCAAGTAGAGTTAATTTTAAAGTTAATTTTAAAGTGAACATCACAAGCCCTACACTGCCATTTTTCACCATAAATACCTTAGCATTCCACATACACAGTTTCAGTTGACAGAATAACTGCAAAAACAAACAATAAAGCATCTATTCAAGCAATTTATAAGAAAGTTTCAAGGTTCAAAATTTGACTGTTATATATTGATCACTACAGATATTCGCTAACTTTGTGTGAAACCATACATTTATAAATCAAACTATAATTTTGAATTTGCAGTGCACTTTTTTTTTTTTTAGCTCTTTTCATGAGTTTAAGCTCCTGGCAATAGAAAAAACAGAGCAAGCAGAATTTTAACTGGATGATATTTCAAGGAAAGAAAGGCAGGCAAAAATAAAAGCCATGTAATGAGAAATGAAGGTTTTGAAAAAATAAAGTTCTCTATACAAAAAAAGGTGTGACTCTATACAAAATTTATTAACTTTTCATCAGCTATTCATTTGAAATATATAAAAAAACTTCTATTCATTCCAAAATTGACAATTTACCCCTGCAATCAGTGCTGCATTCCAAGTTTATGTTTCTTCAATGAGAAGATAATTACAATTATTTACATGGAGTATTCATTCTCTTTTCAGCACAAACAAAAGACTGTGCTACCAGGATGCCCAGGCTTGCCAGCACAGAGAACACTGGAAAGAAAACACAGCTTCACCATGAGCTCTGCTCCCCAGACAGACTTACACAGGGATTGTCAACAGTCTCTGATGCACACTGTTGCCCTTCCTTAAAGCATACATGACTTGCATCTTGGGACATTAATTAAGTAGATTTTTTTTCAGGATAGCATGTTTCTGTGCCTTTCCCCATGTTACAAACTTCTAACAGCTCATGTAATTGTCAAAAGAGCAAAGACCAAAATTCCCCACAATTTAATGTAAATTTAGTGCTCCTTGAAGATTTTTTTAAACATACATGATTGGAAGAGACTGTAAAGTGGAGGTCACACAAACCCTTGGAGGTCAGAGGACAGCTTTTAGAAGTCAGTTCTTTCCTCTCGCCATGTGGGATCCAAAGATGGAATTCAAGCCATCAGATTTGGCAGCAAACTGCCTATACCCACCAAGTCATTTTGCTATCCCCACTTTACATAATCATTCAAACTGTCCTCTTGAGTCATCACTCAAGATGCTTCTGTGGCTGTGGTTAGAAACTATAAGGGCCCTGTCCTGTATTTTTGTTTTACATGGCTATGAGGTGAAAGTGTAAAAAGTTACTCTTCATATCTTTGAAGCCAGGAACCAGGGAAGACAAATAAAACATCTGTGACCAATATTCACAGAGACATTAATGATTCAAAAATAGGATAAAAGGTATACAGTCCCATAGCAAATAATTTATCATCACGAGTATACTTGGGAATAAATGAAAAAGAATAAAATAATACCTTTTAAATCTTGAAGAGTCAAAGGTCAACTCACAAGTCATAATCCTGAATAAAAAGGATTTGTTTTGCTTTGTTTTGTTTTGTTTTTAGACAAGTTCTGGTAGTAATTTAGAGTACATGTGGCTTTATACTAAGAATTCTTTTTTTTTTTTTAAGCCTAAGTGCAAGGCAATGAAAAATTTCATTTTGCTAAATTCATCATAATTTCACTGGAGATTTTTAGCCTGTATGTTGCATAAACACCTGAATTAATGTCTAAACCATTCCTTCCTTACTTTGCTACTAAATAATATTTTACAGCATGATTTTTTCACAACGTGCAGGTGATCTAGATAGATTCCAGTCCAGGACTCTTTTAAAGGTCTTATTCTATGGAGCTAGAGATCTTACTCAGGGGTTAAGAACATTTAATGCTCTTTCTGAGGACTGGGATTTGATTCCCAGCACCACCTGTTGGTTCACAACCATAAGTAACTCCAGTTCCAGGGGATCTGATTCACTCTCCTGAGCTTTTCTTCAAGGTTGGCTTTTCTTCTCCTGCTGTACATTTAGGATTTAACGGCTAAGAAAACACAAATGGGGAATACAGAAGACCTCTCAGTTAGAGCATATAGCCACCAAGTGGCAGAGTAGGCCCCTCCCCGCCTCCCCTACTGTATCTAAACCCACCAGGACAATAGAGAAGCACACCTGAGACCATTAATCCAAGTTTTTAAATGCTTGTTTTCCCTAACAGGAATACCTGAAACAATGTCTGTGCTTTTCAACCCAAATTTTTCTTGCTTCTTTATTTAAATGTTTCTTTTTCTCACTAACATTCGTGATATATGTCCAAAATTTTTTTCAACTTGTTTGAGGTTTTCTTAAGGTTCAAAAGTCATCTAATCTACTTCCACGGGTCAAATAACATATTCTGATCACCATTTTTCAACCCCTAATTAACAACCAGTTTTTTTTTTTTTTCAGACAAACTGTTGCTGCCTATCCTAGATACATGATTAACATGATGTTTTTCAACCATCCAAAACAGACTTAAAGGGTGCCTTCCAGGACTAATTTCACCAAACATCATTGCTTTTCTAGGATCATAATGGCAGCCCATAATGTGTTCCCAAGTAATTTACTGCTTGCTGGTGACTCTTTGCAGACATCCCCCTGCTGGGGTTTTGCTCCCACAAATTCAGCAGAGACAATGCCAGTCTCCTGGAACCTGCCTGGGACAACAAGCTGCCTTCCTCCAGAAAAAGGAGAAGGAGGAAAAGGAGAAGGGGGATGAGGAGGAGGAGGAGAGAAGGAGAGGATAAAGATATGAAATTCAGATGTAGTGAGTCCTATGGTGACTTGTAAGGTAATATATTTGGAAATAGATAAGACCAAAATATATTGTATACATGTATGAGACCTTTGAAAAAATAAATATTTTTAAAAGAAATAAAAAGAAATTTAATACTCAAGAAATTTACTATTTAGGTATGTATGGCATGGTTGGTAAAGGTCCAATTGACATACATTCTTTATTCTCTATAACCTGGCTAAGTTATGTAACTTTATTATCAGAAGTTGGTTCATCTGTGGGTAAGGAGACATCATTATACCTCTCTGAAGCATATCACCATGTGTCAATATTCACTGCCTCAGTAATTACAGGGTATATCCTAATGTTTTTTAACTAAATATAAGCTTCCTTATTTGAAATACAAAAATAATTATAGCAATTATACAGTGGATTTTACTTGAATATTAATTGCATTTTGCCTGGAACTTAAGAAGTACTCAACAAATTAACTCTTACTTTATTGTAGATAATATAACTTTTTAAAATATAAGGGGTTGTTACATAAAGACATAGAATGTTAAAGATACAACAAAGGAAGCAGACAGGGGTACCAAAAATAGCCAATATAATACAAAAAAGGGGGGGGAAATACATCTGGAATTTTTGTACTAGCTGACTTCAAGACTCACTATATTGCAATCAAGACAGTATGACTTTGGAAAAATAAATAAAGCCAAAAGATTTAATAGTGTGTAGTAGACAGCACATTAATGTGTGTATAGATGCACTCTCCAAAAGTTAACTGAAAAATGCACCATAGGTAGAAGTACAATGTATGAGAAACCACAGATGATTGACGGCACGGATACAGCATTTTGAATACAGCACCAAAGGCAGAATCCTTGAAAAAAAAAAACCAATGTTACAAGTTTGATTTCCTAGCAATTAGGGGAATAAAAATCAAAACAGCTTCGAGAATTTATCTTATCCCTGTCAAATTGGCAAAGATCAACAGTACAACCAATAACAAATGCTGCGGGGGAGGGGGAGTTTGGAGACAAGGGAATTTTTGAAAAAGGGAAGCCTCATTCATCATTGTTTATTAATCGGGTGTAGCTAGTATGGAAATTAGTGTAAAGAATTCCCAAATAGCTAAAGATAAATATACTATAAGACCCAGGTATAATACTCTTTAGCCTAGGCTCAAAGATCTCCTCAATTTATTCCACAAATACTAGCCCAGCTATGTTCATTGCTGCTCCATGAAAAATAGCTAAAATAATAAAATAATAAAAACAACCTAAATATTCTACAATCATATTCCATATAAATTATGAAACAATATTCAACTGTAAATAAAAATCAAATCATGAGGTTTGCAGGTAAGTGGATGGAACTAGAAAAGATCAGATTCAGTGACATAATCCAGATCTATAGGATCAAATGTTGCGTGTTCTGTATCCTGAGGGGCTCATAGCTCTAACTTTTCAGATGTTAATACATAGTGTGCCATAACTACAGAAACCAGGAAAAGAAAACAAGGCCACTTACAGGGTAGGAGTTTAGGGAGAATTAGAGAGAAGAACAGCAGGGTACAAGTGATCTGCTCAGGAAAATGGAAGAAGGAAAGATCTTTAGGGCAGGTGGTGAGATAAACACAGGGGAGGGTGGTGTGTAAAAAGAAATAGTAAGATAGAGGTGACCTGATAGAGAATGGAAGAGGATACTCTTTGGTGAATGGGGAGGTAGCATACACAAAAAGAGGAAGGTAGGTAAACACAAGGACATCTGAAAAAGTCACATAGAATGATACTGATAATTACCAGTAAACAACTTTAATACATGAAATTCCTCATATAACTATATGTATATAGTTGAATGGACTTTTCTTATTTTGGATGATTGTGCTTTAGACCCAAGAGCTAAAGACTATTTAACACAACCCCCAATGAGAGACCTGAGAAGTGTTCTTAGACAGGAGTGTCCAAAAAACACCCAAAACAAACATCATACTGCTGTTGCTCTGTTTACCCCCATAGGTGGAAGGTAAGTCCCTAATGCTGCAGATACCGTGGACTTCAAAAACAGAGGCTCCTGAGCCAGAGCTGACAAGAATTACCCCTCATTGAGGCCTAGCTTTCATAGGACCAGTAGTCATTATACAAACTTCCATAAGAGGCAGTCAAACAACAGTCCTATACAGCTATGAATCCTTTGAAACACATGGATGACCAGCACAGCATGATAGACCTAAGAATACAAAAGTGACATGCTTACCTTGACAGTAACCAACAGCTCCTTAGTCAGACTTAGGACTTGCTCAACAGACCGAGAAAGAAATTAGGGAAACAACACCCTTCACAATAGTCACAAATAATATAAAATATCTTGAAGTGACTCTAACCAAGCAAGTGAAAGGTCTGTATGACAAGAACGTCAAATCTCTGAAGAAGATCTCAGAAGATGGAAAGTTCTCCTGTGCCCATGGATTGGCAGGATTAATTTAGTAAAAATGGGCATCTTGTCAAAAGCAATCTACAGATTCAATGCAATCATCATCAAAATTCCAACTCAGTTCTTCACAGAGTTCAAGGACCTCCACATAAAACCAAATATGTTAAATCTAATAGAAGACAAATTAGGAAAGAAATTTGAACACATCTGTACAGGAGAATATTTCTTGAACAGATCAACAATTGACAAATGGGACCTCATAAAACTGAAAAGCTTCTGTAAGGCAAAGGACATTGTCAAAAGGACAAAACACAGCCTACCGATTGTAAAAAGCTCTTTACCAACCCTACATCTGATAGGAGGCTAATATCCAAAATATACAAAGAACACAAGCAGTTAGACTCCAGAGAACTAAGTAATCCTGTTTAAAAATGGGGTACAGAGATAAGCAAAGAATTTTCAACTGTGGAATCTCAAATGGCCAAGAAGCACCTAATGAAATAAATGTTCAACATCCTTAGTCATCAGAGAAATACAAATCAAAAGGACTCTGGGGTTCTACCTCACAACAATCAGAATAGCTAAGATTAAAAAAAAACTCAGGAAACAGCAGATAATAGTGAGGATGTGGAAAAAAGAGGAACATTCTCCCATTGCTGGTGACATTGCAAGCTGGTAAAATCAATTTGGATAACAATCAGGAGGTTCCTCAAAAAAATTGGAAATAGTTCTATCTGAAGCCCCAGCTACTGAGCATATATCCAAAAGATGCTCTAACATATAACAAGAACATGTGTGCTTCACTATGTTCATAGCAGCCTTATTTAAAATAGCCAGAAGCTGGGAAGAACCCAGATGTCCTTCAACAGAGGAATGGATACAGAAAATGTGGTACATTTATACAATGAAGTACTAATCAGCTATTAAAAACAACAACTTCATGAAATTTAAAGGCAAATGGATGAAACTAGAAAATATCATCCTGAATGAGGTAATCCAAATGGACACACATGGTATATACTTAAAGTGGATATTAGCTCAAAATCTCAGAATACCTAAGATACAACTCACCTCATTCTGCTTCTTTACAAGAGCATAGACCTGATTTTCTTCTAGTCCTCTGTGTTCAGGAGGACCTTGGTCTGTGAATGTGCTTTAATGTTCAAGTACTTTTCATGTTTAATACCCCATTACTCATGAAATCCTGGACCGTGCCTGACTTCCAGAGCTCAACAATTAAACATGCTTGTTGCTCAACTTTCCAGTTATCTCCTGGTGGAAATTTTCTTTGTTAAAAGAATATTAAAAAGTAAATATTTTTATCCCCGAAAACTTTGTTTTCAGTGTATTTTTGTTTTCATTTTTGAGGTGCAATACTGCCATATTTTGATGTTGGCCTCAACCTCAGCTTATCTACTTCTGTTTCCTAGGTTCTAGGTTCTAGGATAACAGGCACATGCTGCCACACATGAATGGTGTTTTAAAAAATCAAGAAAACACTTTTACACACACACACACACACACACACACACACACACACACTATACTGTGGACATAAATGTGTGGCTTATCTGCTTATTTTTCTAGGAATTTTCAATACTGTTGATTAAATAGGTTCCGTTTCTGTGATTGTGTGAGCTGTTTTTTGGTATGCTTGCACAGCCTTGTCTCACTGTCATTCAGGCAGCGCTGGTTTTCCTCTCCATGGATCTCTGCCCCCTATTTCTACCTCATCCTGCTAAAGATATGTGTGCAGCAACATTAAGTAACTGTGGCATACATATGTGTGCAGTAACATTTACTGTGGCATTCTAAATGTGCTCCACCCCCATATGCTCATCCAGGCCAACACCATTAAGATTCCTAACCATCAGCAAGTCATTGATAAACCATCATCACCAAAAGGTCATACCTCACTCTATTTTGTCATGAGTGTAGAATGTCATGTATCTACTGTTATATTAGTATCCTGTGTAATCTGACTGTGGTAAAGACCTCTTCTACTTATTCATCCCTCTTCCCATAACTCCAGCCCACCCCAGTTCTTCACTATCTACAGACCCAAGTTTGAGTTCCAGAATCTGTTTTCAAAACTGGGCATGGTGGCACCGGCTGCTCTGAGTACTGGGGACATAGAGACAGATGGAGTCCTGAGGCTCACTGGCCAGCTAGCTTGACTACTACTTGACTCCATGGCAAAGTCCAGGGAAGTTAGAGGTTTTGTTTCAAAAAACATAATAATGTGGAGAGCTTCTGAAGAACTATATCTAAGGTCGTTTTATGAAGTATGCATGTATGCCTGAATGCATGAACACAGAGAAGATGGGTCACTGGCAGCCATGTGTCATGCTGAAATCCAACATGTGTTGTTACTCAAAATGACCAGAACAATGAAATAAAGGACCGTTTGGAGGTCTCTGCATATTTACCATCAAAATTTGCTAGAAACGCAAGACACACATGAAGATACAACAGTCCGTGAGTAGAAGAAAAAAAAAAAGCAGGTCAAAATCCAATGGGGGAGGATCAAATATCTAGAAAAAAGAAAAAAACAGCCTAATGAAATAGTGTGAAATCTCCTTAATAAAACACATGAAATAAGACATAGAGAAAAATGCAAAAGCTATAAATGTACAGTGTGATGTCAGTTCTGCCAAGCAAGCACACATATAAGGTACCCTCAGGCCAATGAACTGGACAGTAATCTCCACGAGCTTCCTTGGGATTGTGGCTGGTCATAGCTCATACTTACCTATGCAAAGACAACCAGTATCCCACTGCTCAACAGAGAATTATTCCAACTGTATGTCATGTGTTACAGCATATGCTAGTTTTATTAAATTAACTGTTATAATTTAATCCTTGTTTTCGAGGTAAGTATTGAAAAGGCCTCCTATTGTCTGCTGTCAGAAACAATACAATTGCAAGAGTTTTCTCTGCCTTTTATTCTTTGTTTTTTGCTACTGTCCTAGTGAAGGTTACTGTTGCTCTAATGAAACACCAAGCAAGTTGGGGAGCAAAGGGTTTGTTGGCTTACGTTTCTGTCATCCATCATCTATACACCATCAAAGGAAGTCACGGTGGGAATCTGGAAGCTGGAGGCTAATGCAGAGGCTGTGGACTGGTGCTGCTTTCTGGCTCCAGGAATTCGCTCAGCCTGCCTTCTCCTGTGAAGAGCTCAGGATCATCAACCCACAGGCGTTCCCACCCACGATGCCTGAGCTCTCCTCCTGTCCACTAATTAAGGAAACGCCCTACAGAAGTGTCTGCTCGCAACCAGATGTCTGGAGGCATTCTCTCATTTGAGGTTCTCTCCTCTCAAGTGTAACTGTAGCTTGTGTAAAGTTGCAATAAAACTAGCCAGTACAAATATCCGGTCAAGTAGTAGGATTTCTTCAAAATGTGTGTATGCATATTTAGCTTCTCGGTTTTTCCTTTTTTCCCTTAATTGAAAACGGGCTTTTTTTTCTCATAATATATCTTATTATGGTTTACCTTCCCTCTACTCCTCTCAGTTTCTCCCCACTCTCCACCCCCATCCAGATCCATTCCCTTTCTGTCTCTCATTACAAAACAGACAGGATTCTAAGAGATCATAATAAAATATAATGTAGTATAACAAGATAAAACAATAATACATCAGAGCTGGACAAGACCAACAGAAGAACCCAAGAGAAGGCACAAGTTTCAGAGACCTGCGGTTTTGTGTTTCTCTCTGCCTCTGCCGCTGGGGTGTGGAATCCACTTGGGCAGGGGCAACTGAGAGAAGCTAGAATTCATTTACCCTAAGCTGCTCAGTTCTGGGCTGGAGGGAAGCACCACTGATACAGGGATCATGAAGTGGGAATGCAGCCTAAGGTGTGGGAGGCCAAAGCTGGGGCTGCCTCACTCCCCAGTGTCCAGTCACCACTGGAAACCATGCAGAGGAGTCTGGAACAGAGGGTCAAGGTCCTCAGCCTGCGGGCCTTCTCTGTTCTCAGCTCCTCCGCGACTTCCAGCAGTGTCTGGATGCTCAGGAGTCTGAGAGTTTCACCTGCATCTAGAAGCTTCACCTGCCCAAGTAGCATTCCCACACCCCCACAGCGGGGCGAATCGCAAAACCACAGAGACCCACTCATTCACATGCTCCAGAGTTCCATAAAAACACTTAGGTGAAAGCCATAATACTTAAGCATAGGATCTGGTGCAGACCAGTGAAGGCCCTGAGGATGCTGCTTCAGTCTCTGTGAGTCTTCATGATCTTTAATCATGTTGATATAGAGGGTCTTGTTTCCTTGGTGTCCTCCATCTCCGCTGGTTCTTACTATTTTAATGTGTATGTGCTTGTGTGACTTTATGCATACCGATGCATGCAGAAGCCTGTAGAGGCCAGAAGAGATTGTTAAATACCCTGGAATTTGCGTTGTAGGCAGTTATGTGGTGTCACGTAGGTCCTGGGAATTGAACCCATGTCCTTTATAAGAGTAGCAAGTGTATTACCTTCCGAGCCATCTCTCCAGCCTTTATTTAACTTTTATAAATAATCCTGAAGAGCTCATTCAAGAGGCTATATCCATATACTTTCCCTGTAACAGTAAGTGTACATCCTCCTCGTTCAACATTCCCACCAACACCTGGGCTGTCGATCATCGTTCTGTCATTCTCTGACCAGAATGATGACGTCATTCAGTCATTCAGTCATTCTGCCTCTCTCTGATGGGATAGCGTTGACCTTAACTTGCTTTTTTTTTTTTTTTGGCTGACATGAGGTTGAAGTGAAGATTAATAATTATCTGTGTTTATCATTGGCATAGACCTGGCTCCCCAAATTTCTCCTTGTCAGTTGCTCAGTTTTTAACTTGACGTTTCCTTATTTACATAGGTTCTCTAAACAAGCTGCATATTAATCCTGTACCAGCTTTATGAGTAAAGTTATGAATAAAGCCAGCCTGAGTAACACAGAGAGACTCTGGATTAAAAATATGTGAAGTCTGAATAGAAGTAAATATCTGAATGAAGATATACAATATATAATATTATATATATATCAATTATAAGTAGACATACTTATAATTGATATATATATATATATATATGTATATGTATATGTATCAATTTGTATTGATATTCCTTGAGGGAAAAATCAGAAAGACACTATTGCGATACAAAATAATAATCATTTAAAAAGAAAAAGTTGAAATACTTTATTAAGGATTAATTCATTGATTTAGTCAGTCAATACAGAGAAGCCTTGATAATTGAATATAGAATTATGAGAGAAGACAATGCTATCAGATATCAAGATGGAAACTGATGATGAACTGCAAGCTTACTCTGAAATCAGCAAATCAAGAAGAGCACCATAGAACACTGTGGCCTGGATTTCCTTGTTTCATTAATATTATTTAGTGTTTTATCTCCCCTTCATGATTGAAAAATGCTTCTCCACTTTCTTTTCTATAACTACCAAGAAAATAAAGTAGTCTCAAGGAAAACAAAGCTAAAAATCAGTAAGTAACAGAAAATATTTTCTTAGACAAATATTTGCCCAGGAAGGGAAGTCTGAAGATTTAATCACTCTCTCTAGCCATAGCACTGGCCCACTTAGATGCTGGATCTTGGTTCCAAGTTTTACACAGATAGTGAAGCTTCTCTCCCCTGTGTGGTTTACTGAGATGCTTGCTGGAGTGTGATTCTGAGTACTCCGTGCTTCTTAAAGCACCAAGCTCATCTGCTAGCATATACTGGCAGCTGTCATGAATATGTCTGCAGTGCTTAATTCTGGAGCCCATTTTCTTCAGTATTGCCTTGTATCTTCTCTGTGGCATATGATGTACAAATGCCATTGAGAGAGGCCTGGGTGATTGAGAACCAAAGCGATCAGAGTTCTGTGGTAGGGAATCTGGGATGTGGAAAGTCCCAGATGGCATGGAGTCGTCTAAGGACAGAGATGAGATGAAGACACAACAAGTGGGTGACAAGGGAGGAAGATCACTAAAAATACCACCTGTCTGTTCCCTCACCATCCCCCATGTCTCTCTCTTTGACATCCATGGAAAAGCACCATCTTACTTCTCTTCCCCATGTCCCAATTCTCACCTTTCTAATTCAATCTCCACCCTAAAGTCAGATGATCTTTGAGAACACAGGGACAATTCCTGCCACCCTCCTTAGCAATATCCTCTGCCATCCCATTGTACATAGGAAGAAAGCCAAAAGTGTTAAGTCCCACAAAGTCCTGCAAAAGCCATCCCCTCACATTCCCACTCCTACCTCAACTCACTTTCTCTTTTCACTATTTTAGGTCAGTCCTTTAAAGCCAGCCAACCTTTCCCTCTATACAATGGTTCGATAGAAGCTCTTCAAAGGTAAGATGCTTAGCAATGGGTATTGAAAAAGCATGAGTTAGTGGAGCTCTTCTGCCTTAAATAGAATTTGATGCTCTTCTTGTGAGACTTTTCAGAGGACAAAGGTCCCTCTCTGCCTTCCCTTCTGTCTTTTACCAAGTGATAACACAGTGTCCTCTCCCTCTAGAAGATATCTAAGTCTTAACAGACATAAAAGAAAAATGCTGTGATCTCGGACTTTCAACTTACAAAAAGTGAGAAACGTTTTTATTTTCTTTAAAAATCACCCATTCTGTGGAATTCTGTCATAGAAGCATGAACAGACTAAGATACCTCCATGAGATCTCTATTCTTACCATTCCCTCTAGTTGATGATTCTTTTTTGAGAAACCTATGTGTTTGAATTTTTCTCAGTGTCCCAACATGTAAGTCTGTCATTGTGTCTAAAGCTCTGCCCAACTTGTTCTGTAATAGTGCTATCCAAATCATGTCTGCATTAGACTTTAGAAAATCTGTAGTTTAAGTACATAGCTATGAATGTATCGTTTTCTCTGCTGCTAGAGTGAATTTTCAAGATACTATTTTCTGTTGCACACAAATTATTAATAGGAAAATCTGATACGGTCAAATGAATCAACTAGTACTCTTATGAAGCTGATCTTAGTTAACTAGAACTTCCTGAGGTCCTTAAGTGAGATATAAAGCAAAGAAGGTATATCCACTTTCTATGTAGACACAGCTCAGTGATGAGCAGGTTGACCTTGAGATGTGTACAGAGAGGATAGGTTAAAGTAACTTTCAAGCATGAAGTCTAAAGCTCAGAAAAGTCTTCAAAAGATAGCACAAATTTCATAGGAAAAAGAACAAGATGGCTTATGGACAAAAATCCAAAAAAATATTTGTAGTGAAAAAAAATAAAACCAGGAGAAAGTAAAGATGCAACATCAGGAGAGAGAAGAGTACAGACAAGATGGCAGATCTGAAACAGTTTGCAGAAGGGTGAAAGGAGAGAGATATAAGTACTAAAGCCTGGCACAGAAACAGGTGGATGAACTTTGATGCTGTAGAAGCTGTGTGGGAGGGGAGGAGGGTCAATAATCAGGAACCATTCTGTATTCTCCAAAGTGGATATTGTGAGCACAGACAACATTTTAAGTTTTTTTTAATGAAATAATTTTGTAAATCATTAAAACACAGTGGAATAAAACTAGAAATCACCAGCAAGAAGAATCAGAGAAACTATATGAATGCATGGGAAGTGGACAATGTTTTTGAATCTCAATAAAGATATACTTAACAGAATTCAAACACTTCCAAATTAAGCATCTTCGAGACTGGATACAGCAGGATAATACACCTCAGCATATGAAAACTAGCTATGATGATCTCTACGCTGACACCACAATGAAGGGAACAGATGAAGCTTTCTCTGTGTCAAGGATGCCCACTTTCACAGGTCTTATTAAATAAAGTACATATATTTTAAAACTTATGTGTACATACAGGATGGGGAAGGTATGTGCACATGAGTGCATGTGTTCAAAGCGATAAAAAGAGAGTGTTGGATCCCCTGGAGCTGGAGTCACTGACAGTTGTGAGCTTCCTGACATGGATGCTAGGTACTAAACTCAGTACACACTTTTATTTGCTGAGCTACCTCTCTAGTCACAGAACTTGAAATTGTAGCCAATGAGATAAGGCACGAAAGATAAGTAAGAGGGACACAAGTAATGAAGTTAATTTGTCCAGATAGTGCCAAGCAACTCAAAAACAAAGTAAAGATTCTACCAAAGTCTGCTAAATAAATTCAAATTATCATAATCCAAAAATCAATCTATGAATGTCAGAAGTTCCTTAATAAACAAAAATAATGGCTCCATTAAAAAATGAATTGAATATATACCCAAGAAAATGAAAGTCATCATTTAATAGAGATACCTGGATATCCATGCATATTGTATTAATATTCAGAACAGCCAGGGCATGAGATAAGTCTAGGTCAATGGAAGACTGGGTATATAAATTGTGTTATATAGTTACATGGAATATTGCCCAATATTCATAAATCATGGTAAAACTTTGTCATCTGCAGGAAAATGAATATGCCAACCATGTTAAGTAATATAGATCATGTTAAACCAGCATTGTATGATTTCTTCCTTAAGTGGAATCCATCAAAAAGGGGGTGGGGGAGATTAACTTAGAAGCCACAGTCTAAATAAGATGAACATGATTTGGTGAGGAAGAATGAAAGAGATAATAATGGGAGGATAAATATGATCAAAGTTTAGCATGTATTCTGAAGGTGCTGTGATGAAATCCATTATCCTGTCCAATTAACTTGTGCTAATAAAATATGTAGACAGAGGAAAACAGAAGGCTTCTCAACCACACCTATACGCCTATGTATTGGCTTTCCCACAAATCACTCTAGCCTGTCCTTTTCCTTCATGTTTTTGAGGTGCTACAAATCACATGTTACTTCTAAGCCAACAAGGAAAACTATTATGAAGTAAAGAAGGAAGGAAGGAAGGAAGGAAGGAAGGAAGGAAGGAAGGAAGGAAGGAAGGAAGGAAAAGACAATATCTCAGTTAAATGGCTACCAGAAAGTGTGAAGGTTTTCCAAGAAATACAAAAGGTTGTTCCAAAAAAAATTAATCCTTAGGATTAAAAGGGATGCTAAAGAGGAAATTTGCTTTGTCTTACTTCAGGAAACCCTGGAGGCAACTTGAAAAAAGAAGGTCCAGACACTTCGAGTAAATCAACTCATAGTTTCATCTGGTGTTTGGAATGTATCAGAATCTTTCAGTGGCTGTAAGGCCCTCATGACAGAACTTGTGACCGAAGTGTTCCAATTATTAGCTTTGAGAAATAAAAGCCGGCCTCCATTGCTAGGAGTCTATGAAAGCATACATTGAGAGCCTACTTGAAAGGCTAGTCTACTCAAAGCAGCACTTGTGATTATCAGAACTGGAAGCTGCCAGGGAACTCTCCAAATAAAAACTGAAGGCAGATGTGTGTCATAGGAAAGAAATCAGAAAGGCTCAGGGTTCTGACCAAAGGCGGTTCATAACCTGCCAGGCTAAGGCTGGCAACAGAAGATCACAGATGGCTCCACTTGTTCGGTCCCCTTTAGCTGAGTGAGCAAAGAGGCATCCATGCGCTAGAGTTTGCACTTGAGCTGACTGTGATTGGTCTGGAGTGTTTAATCCAAAGGCAGGATCCTTAGACCCTTACCTCTACCCCCACCATTGGAAATGTCAAAAGCAATACCAAACAGAGACGCAATAGAAACCAGAAAACTGAGATTATGGCACGACATTGAGTGTGGAATTGGAAGCAATATGGCAAAGGGCCAAAAGGCTCACTCTTTTTCTTCCAGGAACCATGAATACTCCAGCATAAAACACTATCAAATATTTGTCAAGAACAAACTCTTTTTGACTGGTACCTAACAACAGGAAGACAGTCTTATAAATAATCCATTTTAATTAATAAAGCCGGGGACTTTATACATTTGATGTAATGGAGACAGAAAGTGAGGAGAGGAAGGAAGGAGGAAAGGGAGGGAGGGAGGGAGAGAGGGAGGGAGGGAGGGAGGGAGGGAGGGAGGGAGGGAGGGAGGGAGGGAAGGAAGAGCCTGTTAAAATATCTTAATGGTTAAGCATGGTCCATTGTTTTGTGGAATTAAAAGCTGCAGGAAAGATGTAGCAGGCAGAATAAAGGGAATCATCTTATTTTTCCCTCTAAACTCTTTATATCATAAAAGATATCAAGGTATAAAATTCAGAATGGAAAGCCAAATAAAGAAAGGTGTGGAGGAGGAACTGGCCCATTCTGGACTTCTGCCCTCTCACTTCCTGCCTGTGGGAGGCTGGCTGTTGCAGCTGCTGGGTTTTAGTTCCTGGAAGAGGCTCTGGGGCAAAGGAGGGCTCAGGTTGTTTCTTCTTGAGAGACTGTGGCTGCTGCAGCCGGTTCTGGTAAGGTTGCCCCGGCGGTCTCCATGGCAACATTGGAGGGGGCTGGGAGGACCAAAGCCTGCACCAATAGGCCGGGCCTGGCTTTCGTGGGCCTCCAGGGCATGCTTGGTACTCAGCATTACGCCAGGGGGAGCTGTGCTGCAGCCTGGGGACCTGCAGGCTCAAACAGAGAGGTTGTCATAGCAACAGCTGGGGAAGTTGGGGATGGGAGGGGGGACGCCTAGACTCTTCCTACAGGTTCTTAGCACACAGTGTCCTGAGTGCCCAGGCATAGATGAGATGAGATGCGAGACTCCTTCAAGCGCTGCTGGGTCTTTGCAGCCCTGAAAGTTTCAAGAGACGACGCTAAAAGCTGCTGCTGAACATAGCACCTCATCAGGTCTCTCTTTGTAACCTTATGCCCCTTCCCAACACAGCCTGCCAAGCAGGACTTTAGTGTGGCATAAAGCACACACAACCAGACCCTGTGGCTACAGAAATGTGCCCCACCCCACCTGGCTCTAGTCCAGCAAGGCTAAGGTCACCTGTGGGATAGCACAGAATGGTTGGGGCCTCTCTTTCTCTGAAGCTGCCTGGGCCAGAAGCAGCTGAGTCCAGCTCCTTTCTCTCTCTCTAGGTGTTTGTTAACCCCAAGCTATCCTGAGATCTCCCCTTTCCCTGTAATCTGGGCAAGGTGTACATCCTGGAATTGGCAGACTTTGTTCTGCTGTCCCCACCTCCCTCCCTCAAGTCTGTAGCTCTGTTAATCCTGCTATTTTAGCTACCTAGGGCCCAGGCCCTTTCATACCATTCCTGGCCTGCTAAATCAAGTGCTTACTATAAGGACCACGAAAGGACAATTCAAATTTTTGTACAAATGGAGCTGTCTCAGGGTTCGAGTGCATCACACTTATGAAATTAATGTTGCTCAGGGCCTCAAAGATTTAAATGCTTTATTGCAGCCTGTTCAGGTAGCTAAGACCATGGAGAAATATGCCCTTGCTTTCAAAATATTAGATGATTCCGCAAGTCAGGAAAAATGGCTCAATCTATAACCCTAGTATTTGAGAGGCTGAGCCAAAAAGAAATGCTAAGAATTTGAGATTACATAGTGAGTTCCAGGCTAGCCTTTGTTACAATATGAGATTCTATCTCTAATCCAACTTCCCCAATATGGTGGATTTGGAAGAAAATAGACACACACACATACATAGACACACACAGACACACAGACACAGACACACACACACACCTCAAATAAGTTACTTTAAAATTCTCTACTTGAAATTTTTGAAAGAAGTTTGTCTATAGTAGATAATCCAGAACTTCCCTCCTCTAGGGCAACAGTTAAACATTTCTTGTTATAATCAGGATTCTTCATAATAAAAGCTTTTGCAATTTCTTAGTACAAATTAATAAAGTTGTAAGAAATAAGCATCTGTGAATATTTTCTAAATAATTAGGAAAATGCTTGATGAATCAGTGCAGAGTTAAATGATTGCTTCTTTCCTAGTGCCTAGAACTATCATTATCTGGAGAAAAGGCATAGAGAAACAGAGAAATAAAAGTATTCACTAAGTTTAATTAAGAGTATGATAGATTACTTAAGATCTGTAAGTGGTTATACACTGGGGTGCGGCTGGAGGAGGGCACTTATTTGGGCACTAAACAAAGTATCTTTGAAGTAGATTTTAAAATTAGATGCATTCCTTAAAATACAAACACTGTTAAAATAAATATTTCTTGCTGTATTTGTTCTGTAGTATCCAGTTTTACAAAGTGATCTATTTCTAGGTTCTTCTGAATGTTTTATTTTAGAGATTAACAAGGACAATGTATCTTACATCATTTTTTTCAAACTGTCTATTTTCACACTGGCAGAAATCCTCTCTCCTCTCCTCTCCCCTCCCTTCCCCTCCTCTCCCCTCCCCTCCCCTCCCCATCCCCTCCTCTCTCTCTCTCTCTCTCTCTCTCTCTCTCTCTCTCTCTCTCTCTCTCTCTCTCTCTCTCTCTCCAGTAATATTACCCGTGCCCCGATAATTGCCAAATTTGCTGGATTGGCCATGGTGAGAAAACGAGTAGTCATTTCTCCTGTGAGATGATTCTGTATTTAGTATTTAAGCCACAGACTATGTGTGTCTATTGACATCCAAAGCTTAGCCTTAGGTCCACAGAGAATTGCAAACAATCAGAGAGCCTCCTGTTCGGGTATGTAGATGTTTCACAGAACAGCAGAGTAAATGGAAAGGTCTCAGCTTCCTGGGTGGCTTCTTGTTACACCTGAAATTCTGCTGAGCATTCTGCTCTTCCTGTGTTTCACTTGTTCAGAGCTTTAGAGCAGACCAGGATGCTTTCAGTCAGGTCCTGGGTGTTTGTGCTCTGAGTACTGTTTGTCCCTGAGCACAGAAACAAGTGAACAAAACTCACATGTGGAAGTGAATGAGTGCAATTCCACCATAGAGGGACCTGGGGCAGTAGGAGCTCATGTGCAGCCGAATCAGGATTACTTACTCATACTTTGTCACAAACAAAACCAAATAAGACATATGTGTCTACAGTGTATGTATTGCATTGAAGAGATTGAGGGAAAAGTATATCTAAATATTATTTAAATCTAGCAGCAAATAATAAGTTTCCATTACATGATTTTTATTAACAGAAGATGTGTGTCAATAATCAGAAGTGGTAATTTCTTTATTTTTCAAAAAATCTACAATGGGCAGGTATTTAGATAATTATAGTAAATGATATCTTAAAATTTTGATATTTATGCTTTAAAAATATTGTAAACTTCTTAGTTTTAATATATTATTTGTGACTAACAATCATAATAGTGATTTAATGTAAGAATAAGTTGTACTGTGTTACTAAAACAGATAAGTGAATGAAAATTATTGGATACATACCTATAAGCTTTATAATTTACTGATTCTTAAAAACTAGTACAAAACCAGAGAAGCTTGATATAAACCCCTATACTGCTGGTATATGAAACTATTTCATATACAATATTCACAAGTAGCATTATAATTTTGTAAAATATCTGGAACCTTATCTAGCAGAAAGCTGACTGTTTTTATACTCACCTGCTTCAGGACATAATTATAGTATAGTTTATCCAAGTCAGTGGGTACCGATAAACTTTTAAGTTAGAGCTAAAGTATTTTATAAGAGGGTAACACTAAAAAGAATACAAAGTAAAAGTAGCCAACTTTTAATCCCTCCCTGGTATAGTAGAGTACATCTGCTTGGCTGGAAGGGGTTCTGTAAGAGGAGAAGGAAAAGAAGCTGATTCTCTTGGAGTTTTCCCAGCGTTCCTCGGATGATTGTCTTTCCTATTTGCTAAGTGTTCAGTCCCTGCTCTGCAGCTCTAACACTCTGCTTGCATCTTCGAAGCATCTTTCCAACCTCTTCTCCACTGGTTGTGCTTCCTATGGCGCCGACCTTTCTGCCTCCCCCTCAGAGAACACCGATTTTGGTTTCTTTTTTCATTGAACTTATATTAAAATTCCAACATAATATTTTACTTCAAGATCTCAAACTGACCCATATCCTTAAAATCTGTATTTTCACACTGAGTAAAATTTGGATGGGATTTCTTCAAGGAGATCTTGTTTTATCCAAAACACTGTTCAAAGATCTCTGTTGAGTAAAGGAGGAAGGGTATTTTTCTAACAATTTAAGTCATCCGTAAGGACTTTTCATAGGATAAATAAAATAATTTCAGAAAATGTCAGAGTAAAAAAAAACTTTTTCTGTTACAAAATAAATGACATGTATGCTGTCTGGTGAGCAAACATAAATATCTAAGTAAATATTTGTATTTCTATATGATTTATCTAAATAAGTATTAAGAGATTCACCAAGATGTTTTGTCTCAGACATAATAGGGGATTCCATGAATTATCAAACAGGAAATGATGTCAAAACCCATCAACTCAAAAGCAACTAAACTTTATCATTCTTTTCAAGAAGTATGCATATCTACTTATCTTGTCTGAAACACCTGACCAGGTTACTATTTCAACCACTTAATAGTCTATTAAAAGAAATGTCAAAACAGTTGGAGAGTTAAGTATTGTGAGCATACATTAAAGCCATATATGCTTTCTCTGTCAGACACTATACAGTAGGAGTAAAGTTAAAATTACAAACAGAAGAGCACTGGGAAGCTAAATCAGTAGATCAGGTGCTTAAACATCAGGACCTCCGTTTGGGTCCCCTTGGTCGTGGAAAATGCCAGATACAGGAGTAGACCTGCGAACCAGGCCTGGAGAGTGGAGACCTGGGGTTCTACTGCCCAGTCAATACCTGCTCTGCAGCTCCAGTAATCTAATCTCCAGTAATCCAATCCTATCTCAAAAGCATAAGGCTGAAAAAAATGAAGAAGACACCTATGTTGGTAACTGACCTCCATGTATATTATAATATAAAGGAACATATACCTATACACAAACCAAACATTCATAGAAATGAAGCTCTCTGGCAAAAAGTTAATAATTATCTAATTCTCATTTTACTGTAGTTCCTTACATCCTGATCTTTCTTCCAGAAAAGGTTTCAGATTCTCAATGAATGCAAAAAAAATACATAATCTTAATTTTGCTTGTCATTCTTTGGATAATATATTAGTGTGTTTCCCACTTATTTGGTGAAGAAATAATACAACTGACAAGGTTTCATCTTTAGGGAACTCATTTGCATTTAATTCACTGACATGGACCAGGTATAAACCTGATTGAATAAATATACCACCAACCTCTACCATTACCACAAATTTTCATGTAAAAGACGAAACAGCAGAGTTTATAGGTTATTCTCTCTGTGTTTTTCTAAGCATTGATTGCCAGTTCCCCAGCTGACCATCATCTGGGCTGTTAACAGAGAAGCTAGAGCAGATAACAGTTGGATGGAGAATGAAGGAGATGCTAACATTCCTCTAACTGTGCATCCATCTTGAGACAGGGGTGTGGGGAGGAGGTATGGGATGTAGAACAGTGGGGTGGGGTAAAATCTGAAGTGTGAAAGAAAGAAAGGAAGGAAAGAAAGAAAGAAAGAAAGAAAGAAAGAAAGAAAGAAGGAAGGAAAGAAAGAGAAAAAAGAAAGAAAAGAAATAAAGGCATGCTAATTGACAGGTGTTTGCATATAGTCACTTAACAAAAGTCAGAGACATTAGGTGTGAGTCACCACTGAAAATTCTCCTTTAACCATCCCTTCCTGAATTAAGACTTGTCTTAACCAGAGTTATTCTTTCCATCCCTAAATATCAAGAGAGTACTTAAATATTTCCAAATAGTAAGCCATTTGGAGGAAAACCCAATGGGACATCCTGATGCCAACAGTGAATATACAAGCTTTGAAAGCAGTAGTTAATCTTTATTTGTACTTATCTGTGTTACCACTCAGATTCTTACAAAAAGGAACATTTTGATAACGATATCACTGTTAGCATTATCCTCCTGATGAATATGAAATACGAAATTGACTTAAACTCCTATCAATTACACATACTTTTCTCCATCATGCAAGCATACCATCATTTCCTTACCCACTTACTCTCTTCGTGAATGGTGCTGCAGGAAACACTGAGTTACATGTGTCTCTCTCTGTTAGCAATAATAGTTTCAATTCTTTTTGACATATAGAGATGTGGGGTTCTTGAAGTATATTTGTCTTTCTAGTTATCTCGGGAGCCCCCACAGTCATATCCATATGGATGTGAATTTTGTTGCATATGTATACAACCACTGTACAGGGCTAATGTATAGCAAATAATGTTATATATTTATTTTTCATTTGTTATTCTGCATGAATAAATAAAATAGCATTCCTTAATTATTATGAAAACAAAAACATATTTTGTTAAAAAAATTGGTTCCTTCCTGTTTACACCAAATAAATGTTGAAAGAATATGTAAAGAACATAGCGATTCACAGCATGATGTGTTCCACCCCATGTCCATGTTGCCTGAATTCCCAGAGAGCAAATCTGTGCCACACGCGCAGAGCCTGAAGATGTATGAATATCAAACCTTGATGGTGCCTTGGGTTATATGAAGTTGGAGTCTTACAACAGAAAGCAACCTTTCAGCAAACAGTATGTTCATATTTTTAAATAGTATGAATGGTAATATCCACTGCAACTTTAATTATAATTGTTCACTTCTTGTTTGTTATCACTTCTTCAATGTCATTTGTTTTTATTAAGTTCTGAGAACCAAGTGAAAAAATGAAACTACATACAAGACTTGGGAAAGTAGTTACCAGCTAGAAAATTGTCTCACATCAAGAAGCTTTGTCATTTTATGAGGTCCCATTTGTTGATTCTTGATCTCAGAGCATTAGCCATTGATGTTTTGTTCAGGAAATTTTCACTTGTACCCATGTGTTCAAGGCTTTTCCCCACCTTCTCCTCTATTAGTTTCAGTGTATCTGATTTTATGTGAAGGTTCTTGATCCACTTGGACTTGACCTTTGTACAAGAAAATAAGAATAGGTCGATTTGCATTCTTTTACATGCTGACCTCAAGTTGAACCAGCACCATTTGTTGAAAATGCTGTCTTTTCTAATGGACAGTTTTAGCTCCTTTGCCAAAGATCAAGTGACCATAGGTGTGTGGGTTCATTTCTGGGTCTTCAATTCTATTCCACTGATCCTCCTGCCTGTCTCTGTACCAATACCATGTAGTTTTATCACTATTTCTCTGTACTACAGCTTGAAGTCAGAAATGCTGATTCTCCTAGCAATTCTCAAATTCATTTTCAATGACAAAAAAAAAAACCCAGAATAGCAAAAACTATTCTCAACAATAAAAGAACTTCTAGGGGAATCAGCATCCCTGGTCTCTAGTACCATTTGTAGAAACAAATTCCAAGAAACACCTGAAATAAACTATTTTGTATTTGCAGTTATCTGAGGTAGTAGATAATAGTTAAGCAACAGACAAAATAGATTGCTTGAAAGAAAAAACTAGAGGATGAAGTACCCGTGCTGTCACAGTCCGTGTGTGTGTGTGTGTGTGTGTGTGTGTGTGTGTGTGTGTGTGTGTGTATGTGTGTGTGTGTGTGTGTGTGTGTGTGTGTGTGTATGTGTGTGTGTGTGTGTGTGTGTGTGTGTGTGTGTGTGTGTGTGTGTATGGTTTGATGAATGTAAGAGGCAGCAGGTATAGAGATATGTGTGCTCAGCTAATAACTGAGGAACCAAGGTCCCATCTCTAACCTTAAGGCTCTGCACAAGCAGTAAGGTTAGAGGAGGGTGTTAACCCCCCAGATTGGCCACAGAATAGTTGTGCTGATGGACACCATCAGTCCTTTGACAGAGGGAAGGAGATTCATTGGTTTCAGTCATTCAAAGAAATTAGTTTTGACATTAAAAATATAAAGTGAGTTGGGTTTCTTAATGTGTAATTGTGATCCCAACACTCAGTAGGCTTAAGGCAGGAAGAGGCCAGCCTAGTCTATAGGCTACAATGAATGCTTTAAACTAGGAAATTCTTCCCACAGTAGGGCATGGTGGTACCTACCTGCAGTCTCAGCACTAGGGAATCTGAGGTAGGAGCATCCCCTATTTGAGACTGATCTGGCTTATACAAAAAGGTCTGAAGCCAACCTGACTTTAAAGTGAGAGTTGTCTTTAAAAAGAAAGGGATTGTGCTGGACTAGCAACATGACATTAGTAGCTTCTTTTTTAAGGTCCATGACCTCACTAGCCCCAGGAAACTGGCTAGAGCTCATATACCATGATTTTCCTTCTCTTGAGTGAGACTTAAGTTCAATTAGACAGTTGTTGGCTGTCACTGATGTGATTGTGCATATCTTGCCATGCTAGTCATTATCATGATCCATAGGTGTTGCAGCTGGTTAGGACTATTTAATTGCTTCTCTCCCTTGGGACCTTACACAGTATTTTTCAGAACCATGAAAGCTGGGCAAGAAGAGTGTCTTTTTCATCTAGCCCAGCTTACATCACCTGAGTCATGTGTCCTAAATACCCTCAGTCAAGGATAGGCTGCTGAAGACTGCATCAATGCTTTATGCTGTTTTGGGAGTCATTTGGACTATCCCAAAAGTAGGTTCTCATGCCTTCTACTGGGGTTTTTGTTAGTCTGTGGTTCTTGTGTCAGCCCATGTGCTTTAAGTTCCTAATTATATTATTATATTCCTAATACATACATATATATATAATATTATGTATATTGTATCATATAGTACACATATTGTACATTATTGTGTTCCTAATTATATATGCATATATAGAGACACATATACATCTATATCATAAAATCAATATATTTGTATAATTTTTAGGTAAGTATAAATATGATCCCTTGAGGCTCTGTCAAACAACTTTGGTGTTATTTGTTTCTCCTTCTCTTTCTCTGCTTCCTAGACCAGAATAATTTCTTACTACATTCTAAATCTTATCCTCATTACTACAGATAAGTGCCAATAAGCTTGGCCTCAGAGCAAATGGAGACCATCACAGAAAATCACAGCTGGACCCAATGCAGAGATCAGTGGATTGTTGAAGAGCTTAGCCCCCAATGGGCACATCCACATCACAGCTTCTGCAGCTATAGCTCAAGCAACATAGTGGAAGAGGGGGAGGAAAGACTATAAAAACCAGGATGCCAGAAAGTTTGCTAATGTGCATTTTGTGTGTGTGTGTGTGTGTGTGTGTGTGTGTGTGTGTGTGTGTGTGTATGTATATGATAAATATATTCAATGAAAAAAAAGTTGTCAACCTGAGAGCCTGGGGTATGATAGGTGTTGGGATAGGGTAACTTGGAGAGGCTGGAGGAATGGACCAGTGAAGTAATGTGACTCTATTTCAATTAAAACCATTTGGACTGTGGGATATGTTCTTCCAGCTGCACTGCCTTGTCTGGCCTCAGTGGGAAAGCATGAGCCTAGAGCTGCAGAGATTTGACGTCCTAAGGTGGGGAATACCAAGGGGCAGAGCCTTCACCATGTCAGAGGAGAAAAGGAGTGGGTATTGGGTTGACTAAGATGTGGGGAGGACAGCGACCAAGATGTAAAGTGAATAAATTTTTTTTGTAAGAGTAAAAGGAAAGGAAGGTAAAAGGGAAGAAGATAGGAAGAGAAGGAACAGTTTCTTGGTCGTTCATGACAGATAATACAGACATCAAAAATAATAATTCAAAATAATAATCAAAAATAATTATTATTAAGCACAGGTGATCTTTCACTGATTCAGGGGTTATTTTCTAATAAACCATCAGCTAAAAAGTGCATGTTTAATTAAAAATTAAGTATGCTTAATGCAAAAAAAATGTAAATAGAAAGAGTTGTCAAGGATTTAGAAGAATAAGGCCTCACATCCACTGTCATGGAAATGTCAGCAGTACAAACAGTATGGTAGCTTTGGGGACAGCCTTAAAAGGTGAAATATAAAGCCATGCTGTGACTAAAGCAGCTGCTCTTGGGAAAACGAGAACCCCCACAAACACCCATTCACAAATGTTCCATTGCTATTGGAATAGCCCAAAGCTGAAACTACAGAGTTCCTGTCAACTAAGAAGAGATGAAGTTTGATGTTTGTGTAAAGAAGTTCTTTTTCCAAACAATGTTGAATCTGGACATTCCAAAGCATGGCTGAACTTTAAAGCATTATTTTAACCGAAAGAATCCATATCATATCACAGCATATCACTTTATAGCATAAGTGGTAACTTATGGAATATATCCAGAAAATATAAATAATTTTGATGGACAGTTGGTTACTTTCAATTGATCTGGAAACAGGAGTAAAAACAGTAAATATGAAGGATAAGTTTGTCATTGTAGGTGGGTAAGAAAAGTCTACTGTGACCTAATGGAAGCTTCAGAGACCTAAAGATAGATACTCTTACTAATGTTCAATCGAGTGCTTTAATATTGTTAGTTATATTATTAATATTGTTAGTTAAATTATTGTTATTGTCTAAGGTAGGTCAATAAAAAAATCAATACATTGATACATTGTGAATGATTTTATTTTTTTGCTCATTTGTTACAAACTGATTATTACAGGAAGAATGAAATCTAGAAATAAATGTACTAAAACGCCCCAAGTGAGTATATTTGGGCCAAAGGCAAATATTTAAAATTAATCTCCATCTTTAAATTTATTTTATTATTTTTGTGACTAAAATATAATTACATTTTTCCTCTCTTCTCTAAAACCTCTAATACATCCTTCCCCACTCTCTCTCTCTCAAATTCAAGGCTTTCTTTGTTTATTGTTATTTTATGGATACATATTTCTACATAAAGCTAGTTCTGTCTGTCTAATGTTACCCATATGGATATTTTCAGGGCTGACCATTTGGCACTGGATGAGAAAACCTAGCACACTAACTTTATGACCCCAAATTAGTCAGATCAAATTAACCAACAAAAGATATAAAATAAAAATGAATTTGATAGAAATAATTAGAAACCCATTTGCCACAATATTAATGAAATTTGACCCATACTTTATATTGCATCAATGTAAAATGAAACAGACTAAGACTGAAACCTAAACAGTGATTTACTTCACATTCATGGTACATAAAAGAATATGTTTAAACTTGGTTGAAAGGAAGAATCAAAAGTGTGTTATGGTTAATTTGCATTTTAAACTTGGATATTAGATATGTGAAACCCCTTGGAGTAGGTGAGATTTGTCCAGAAAATATTAATTGGCAGGAGCCGATCTGCATTGGATGTGAGTGGCACCACCCTACAGAATCTAAGACTGAAATTAAAAAAAAATGGGGAGGGGGGTAAGGAGAAAGCCAGTCAAGTGCTCCTCTTTCTCTGCTCCCCAATTCAATGATATTAATAAGAAGCCTCCTGCTGGCAGGCCTGTCCTGTCATTCATGATGGCCAACCACCAGCCAAAGTAATAAACCTTTTATGCCTTAAGTTCATGTGTGTGTGTGTGTGTGTGTGTGTGTGTGTTATATCTCACACTGTTTCACTGCAAAAAAATATTAAGCAAGCCAGTTTAGTTAGTGAGTGCATAGATACATCTTGCTAGCTATATCCGTGTAAAGCACTAAGTAGTCATTCCTAAAGAGAAAGAAACTGAGGGGGCTAATGTATATGTTGCTAAATTTGTGGGGTATATATATATAATATATGACTAAGCATTTGTCAAGAATTCATAAAACATTACAAGAAAAACTGAGCTTATACAAATATGTTAATAAAATAACAAGCTCAATAAAGAATATATTAAAAATAAAAATAAAAATAAACTTGATAACACATGAATAGAGTCAGCAAATATAACTGGGCAAGTGAATCACCAGCCACAGCCTGCATAAAGACATGCACTACACCCAAATTCAAAGGGCCTGGAGAAAGAAGAGTGTTTATCTAAACACTATTCCCTCTGCATTACACTCCAAGTTTCAGGTAATTTCTGTAAAGTGAGTGCTGATTCTGAATAGGTGCTAACTCATTTCATACAGGAAATTTATCTATATAATTATTACCATAGTAATATAATATGATATAACATAAACACATGTGTATGCATGTGTAACACCATTATTTTCCCATAATTTTTATTGACTTTTTGTGAATTTCACATCCTGCGCAATATTTGCACTCATTTCTCAGTCTTTCCATGTCTTTCTCCACCCTTGTAATCTCTACCCTTAAGAAAAAATAAAATAAAAATTAAAAAAAAAAAAAAAAAAAAAGTCTCGCCATGGAAGCTATTGTGTGTTGCTGTGTCATACAGTATACCTTTTTTGTCCAAACAGCTTTACTTACCAATGTTCACAGCAATTAGTCATTGATCTGTTTCACAGCCCTTGACTTCTGCTACACCATCAATACTGGATCCTCAAGGAGAAACCTCTTGGGCATCCTGTTTCATGGAGGTCCTGCAACTTTGATACTGTAGGACTGACTCATTTGCTCCAGCAATTCATTGATGGAGTAGCTGTTGGGGTGAGCCACCTCAAAGCCCTGGATTCTAGGTATGGGTGGTAATTGAGTTGGTCATCCCACCAGCTCCCCCTCACCCATGCCACCAGGGCCAGTTCCCCCCACCCCCCTCACCTTCTACTCTTCCACTCACAGCACTGCCCAGGCAAGGAGCAGGACCAGCTCTCCTGCATGCATGTTATTGCTGGAGAGCCATATATGTACCTGTTTGAAAAGGGAGAGCCTACATGTAGGTGCAGGTAGCCACAGAGGCCAGAAAATGGCATCAGATCCCTCAGGGCTAGATTGACAGGTGTTTGTGAGGAACCTGATATGGCTGCTGCTGGGAAGTGAGTTTACTTTCTATCCAAAGAGATACACTCCTAACTACTGAGCCATCTCTCCAGTCCCTATCTGCCCACTTTTATACTACAGTCCTTACTTCCCTAGCCTAGGCATCCATGGTCAGCTATTAAAGTAATGCCCATCTTTATTTTTGAAAAACATTTAGGTCTGCCATGTCCTTGAAAGGTCTAAGCTCATTTGCTACCTAGAATGATTTAACTTGCCATAGTTTTATAGGTGCTTGAAGAGCACTCCAGTGCTCCAGACTGTGAAGGACCACTGACTGCAGTACAGGGATAACAGTGGCCAAAATACCAAAATACCATAGTTCTCTAAGCTCTGATTGTCTCTGAGCAAGCCCGGTGACATTTGGCATGTACTGAGATGTGTGGCAGACAAAAAAAAAAAAAAAAAAAAAAAAAAAGCTTCAAAACTTTTACTTGGAGTTAACTTTTAGAAAGCTGAGCAGTGAATAAATGAGACTTTTGCTCTAAAGGAGAAGCTAGCTAGCTCAGTCCTGACAGAGCCATGGTGGACAGCCCTATTATTATCCTTGAAAAGACACAAGAGCAAGGGTTGTCAGCACCTCTGCTCACAAGATATGAAGATGTGCTGAAGAACCACAGAAACTGCCTTCTAGGAATCCTCCAATATTTCCTTCTGGTTTTAAGCCAAATAAAGGAAGTTATTAAATCATACTCAGGACTTCATGCCAGAGAGTTTCATATGGCTTTCACAGATAATTACCATTATTGTTTTCATCTTTTGGCTACAGTAGAGATGTCAGACTGCTCAGATCTGATTCACAGAGAATCGTCTCCACCAAAAACCTACGCTGAGTGTCTTCAATACAATAGATACCCCATAACTGCAATTAATCAGGGTAAAGTCCTCTTTATGAATTTGAAATGGAGAGGAGAGTCCACAAAAAAAAAATATTGCTACAGAAAGGCACCTTGGGTAAGAAAGGACACAGTAGATAACTGGCAAATTTTGATTTTTAGAAATGTGATTTTCAGAGAAGGAATAGACTCATGTAGAGGGAAACATTCCAAGCCCCCTACAGAATCCTACAATGAGGAGGAAACACACCTTTCCCAGACCCCATCTCTCCTATTTCCTATTGTGTTCCATTAAAATTCATTTTGTATAAAGTTCTCTTCCATGCTTCAAGTAAGTTCACACTTTTCTTAACATATTAAATTTGTTGTCTTTGCTTAGATGGTAGGCACCTTCCTAAGAACATGACTACAGAGCCCTAGCCATGACCAAGCTGACACTTCTGAGAAGTTAAGGGCAGCGAGATACTCTCACTTTGCTTCAAGATCCTGATACCCTCTTTCCAGCCAGAGTGTAGATATGATAATTTTTACCCCGTGTGTCTAACACACGAGAGCCAACAGCTCTTTTGTAGAAGAAAACATTTTTTTTATTTTAAGCTTGAAACCAGGCTTTACAATTTTATGAGAAATAATCATACATATTTTCAAAATGATATATTCATTGCTGAAAAAAATGTCACTTTGTTTTGAAATCTTCCAGGCCTTTGATGCAAGATGATCTGTTTTTTTCACAGGAAGCGTTATTTTACTCTTACTCTGAAATATAGCTCTGATTGCTTTGCCAAGACATGGCTCTACTTTCAGTTTTGCAACATGTTTAAGTAATTCCACGACACTATAAGATAGTTTCATAATTGCTAACATACAAGAAAAATTAAGTAGGTACTCAGATATAAAAAAAAAATGATTTCTTTCTAGTTATTTGAAATAATCTTTATTGCCAGGCGGTGGTGGCGCACGCCTTTAATCCCAGCACTTGGGAGGCAGAGGCAGGCGGATTTCTGAGTTCGAGGCCAGCCTGGTCTACAGAGTGAGCTCCAGGACAGCCAAGGCTATACAGGGAAACCCTGTCTCAAAAAACAAAAACAAAACAAAACACAAAAACAAAAAAAAAAAAAAAGAAAAAAGAAAAGAAATAATCTTTCTTGTTTAACCCAAGAGTGAGGAAGGACCCCTTCATTGGTAAATCTATTGATTGTGAAAATGTATCATTTTCCCCCTCTACTCTGTCACTGTTTCTTGTAATCTACATTATGTTTGTACTTCAACAGATCATTCTGTTTCCCTTGTCTACTTCTGTAAATTCAGGATGTGATGCAGCAACACAGAAGTAGCAAACCTCATATGGGAATTTCACAGACAGGTGAAGTCAGGAGCACATGCACCATCCTCCCCAGCTCCCTGTCTACTGAATACAAATGATAATGCTTTTCTCACAATAGTGACCCAACACCGGACAAAAGCAATGTAAGGAAAGAGAGAAAGCCTTCTTTTATTGGAGTCCACATTGTAGAGAGACAGTCTTGGCAGTAGGAGCATACCATGGCTGGTCACACTGCGTACTGGCAATCAGGAAGCATAGAGAAGTTGACACCAGGACTCGGCTTCCCTTTTCCTTTTCATTCAGCTCTGGACCCAGCACATGGTATATTGTCAACTACATTCAAGTTGAGCCTACCATCCTCAGTTAAAACTTTCAAGAAACAAAGAGACCCACATTGGATGACACTCAGGGAATCTTGTGGAAGCATTGTAGAAAGTATTGAGGAACCTGAAGAGGATAGAGACTCCACAGGAAGTCCAAGACAGTCAACTAACATGGACCCTTGGGACTCCCAGAGACTGAATCACCACCCAAAGAGATAGCATGGGCTGGATCTAGAAGCCCCTCCCATGCATATATATAGCAGATGTGCAACTTGGTCTTCATGAGGGTACCCCAACAACTCGAGTGGGGGCTACCCCTGAATCTATCGCCTGTCTGTGGATCCCCTCCCCCTAACTGGGTTGCCTTGTCTGGTCTCAGTGGGAGAAGATGTGCCTAGTTCTGGACAGACTTGGTGTGCCAGAGTGGGATAATACCCAGGGAGAGCCTCCACCCTCTCAAGGGAGAAGGGAAGGAAGATGGGGGAAGGAGTCATAGGAAGAAAGTAATGGGCAGAGAGTAGAGCAGATATTGGGATGTAAATTGAAGAAAGAAAAGAAAGAAAAAAAGAAAGAAAGAAAGAAAGAAAGAAAGAAAGAAAGAAAGAAAGAAAGAAAGAAAGAAAGAAAGAAAAAGAAAGAAAGAAAGAAAAGAAAAGATGTTCAGGAAACAACCTCAAATAAATCCTGGTATGTTTACATGATCATTGTAAATCCAGTCAAGTTAATAAAGGATTAATTACTACAGTGGCCAAGAAAAATGATCAATATATTTATCACCTATTCTTAAGAAACTAGGCTCATAATAGTGACAGGTCATTGTTAAGAAAATGGTGATAAAGGTGGAGATATGGCTCAGGAATTATGAGTACTTGCTCCTACAGAGACGTTGGGATGATTCCCAGCACTCAGATAGCTACTCACAGCCATTTGTAACTCCAGTTGCAGGGGAACTGATACCTGCTTCTGACACTGAGAGCACCAGGTAGGGACATGGAACAGGTAAAATGCTCATGCACATAGAAAATATTAATACAATATTTTTAATATTTCAAAGGCAGTGACAACTTTGTTGACACTGTACTCAATTTTCTTGTGGCTTCCTATTCAGTTCTTCAATTTTAACCTTTGGTCCCACTTAATACTATTTTTATTTTTTCCACAGGCTTCTATATAGTTGGAAGTATATAGTTCATAGACTTCTCAAATAGATTTCTTTTACTTAGTAGCATGTATTTAAGATTGCCTTTGCTTTTCTCACAGTTTAATAGCCCATTTCATCTTACTGCTGAAAAATATTTCTTTGGATGTACTAGTTTATTCATTCACCTGCTGAAGGCTACCATAGTGACTTAAAAACTTTGGCTATTTTTTAAAAATATAGTTGATATAAACATTCTATGGGGATTTTAGATATATGTTTCAACACATCTCAGTAAAAAAAAAAAAAAAAGATTATGGTATGGTACATATATAGGAAGCAGGAGCTGACTCAGAGGCCATGGAGGGATGTTCCTTACTGGCTTGTTTCCCCTGGCTCGCTCAGCTTGCTTTCTTATAGAACCTAAGACTACCATTTATTTATTTCCATGCTGCACCCAAAGCATATTTTTAAAATGTTCAGAGGACTGTGATGCAGGAGGCACATTGGAGTTGAGGGCATTCCAGGTATCATGTTCTGCCTTGCTGAAGGCTCATTTCTGTCCCATCATACTTCCCACTAGATCATTGTTTAAATTACAACTCTGGTAGTAGAATGGGATGCATTTATATGTACATTAGATCAATTTATATAGATAGTATTCAAATACATTTCAATATATTTGTTTTGGCAGGAATTCAGACTTATTAACAGCAAGCTTCCACAGGGAGTCAGGGTCATATAAACAGATTGATCCTCACTCCCCATAATTACAAGTGGTTACCTATTGATAAGGATGACAAAGGCCAATTGTAAGATATCTCATGAAACTAAACTCTTCAGATGTAGATTAGAACAGTACATTACAGTGAAATATAAGAGAACAAATGATAATATAATTTATGAATCTCTTAAATGCCTTATAAATAATCATTAAATAACTATAAATTCCACAGCACTGAATTGGGTTCATATATTCAACATCTATGTGACAATACAGTGCTTAATTATATAAAGATATCAAAGTTGAACATTAGGATGACATATGAAAACTTTAAGTCTGAGATTGTTGTGAGTAGTCTACCAAATATCAGGTCATAGGTTAAAATTAAAACATAGTAACAGGTAGAAGCATACTAGTTATCACATAGATTAGTCAGTCCAATGCTAATTACATCATTGTGGATAAAACAATTGCTATACAAACATAAGACATGATTGTAAGCTTTTATGCCACCAATAATCTAACTTTTTATATAAATAAAATCATTACAGAATCATAGCAAATAGGTGACAAACATACCATAGTAATAGAAAATCAATATAATTCTTTGTCTTAATAAGTCTTGCCTAATTTAGCTACTGTAGAAATATAATAAACAGGCAATTTAATTAGCATATATTTAGCCTTGACTTCACAAATAAAGTATTTCCATAGTTCTTGAGAACACATGAACTATTCATAAAATTACACATATTATATACTATAAAACAGGTTCAATAAACTTCCAAGACTCTCATTCATAGCTCTCTGACAAAATTTGAATAAGTCTAAGCTAAAAATAAAAATTAATGATTTAATGATAAAATTAAAGTTTTGAGAAGTAAAAATAAGTTATAAGAAAAATATTTCATGTTAGTGACAGAGGGAGATAGGGAGAGAGGAAGAAAGGGAGAGAATGAAAGACCAAAAATTACTAACAATTTGCAGGACACTGGAGTGTCATGCTTCTTCTCACTGACTTCCGGCCCTTTCTGAGATGTCTCCAGTTATCCCGGGTCACTGTTCTGTATGCCTGACGTGGCCTTTCTTCTCATGCCTTCAGAATTTCATGTCTAAGATTTCAGCAGCTGCTCAATGCTATGGTTGGTAAGCTCTGCTCTGTTTTAAACCCCATTTCTTTGGTCAGGTTCTAGGCTTACACATGGATATTTGTCTTTCATTGAAAGGTGAAGTGTGTCAATCATTTTTCCATCATGTATTTTCTCTATATCTTTGTTGTGGCTTTTAATTAAACTATGAAAAAAGTTTTAATGTTATCCCATAAATCTCAGAAGTTCTGCTCATTTCCACGTCGTCCCTTTCCACATTTCTGTTTATCTGTCTGTGTCCTTTTATTCATTTTTGCATATGTGTGTGGTACTCAGGGCATTGCATCTGTCATAAATATCACCACCCTTTAAATGTTTTTTTAGGTAGGGTTTTATTACATTTTCTACACTGGCCTTGAACTTGTGATCCTTCTGCCTCAGCTTCTTGAATCCCTGGAATTATAGGTTTGAGCTCAACATGTTTTTGGTTTTTTTTTTTTTTTTTAATGAACCTTAGAGTTTCTATTATTTCCACCTATCTCACTTCATAATGTATATGCCAATACAGTTAGTTACCCCTGAAATCCCATAAGCAAACATGAAACAAGCATGTGCCATTGCATTTCATTTTTAGATATTTAAAAGTTTTAATTTTTCAGCTGTATGTATGTATGTATGTGCACTGTCTGTGTTCTGTGTACCAGAGATGTTCACACACAGATTCAGATCCCTTTGATCTGGAATCAAAGATGATTGTGAGCTGCCATATAAGTACTAGGAATTGAACACAGATGCTCTCCAAGAGCAGAGAGTGCTCTTAACTGCTGAGCCTTAACTGCTTTTAATTGTGGATTTTGTCAATTTCTTGAATGGGTTTTGTTGGTTGATTGGTTGGCTGGCTGGTTGGCTGGCTGGCTGGCTGGCTGGCTGGCTGGTTGGTTGGTTGGTTGGTTGGTTGGTTGGTTGGTTGGCTGGCTGGTTGGCTGGTTGGCAGGTAGGTTGGTTGGTTGGTTGGTTGGTTGGTTGGTTGGTTGGTTGGTTTGTTGGTTGGTTAGTTGGCTGGTTGTTTGTTTGGCTGGTTGGTTAGTTGGTTGGTTGGTTGGTTGGTTGGTTGGTTGGTTGGTTGGTTGGTGTATGTGTGCAACATCTATTTTATCTATTTCCTCCATTCCCTTCTCACACAAAAAGTTTCTTATGTTACTTATTTTCCCTAACAAAGATTTCTTCTTGTTTTAGTAGTTAAAATTACTGTTTATGATTAACATTTAATAAAGCCTAATCTTAATGGTATCTCAGCTTTGACTGCTTTAAAGTCTAATCATCATCTTCTACTTAAATGTTCATTTATGGCCAAAACTTGAACACCACCTTTTCCGTTGTTTCTGTTTTCTAATTCCTCATTCACTATTTCTTCTGGCTTCCTCACAATTCCTTTTGAGCTCTCTGGATTTCATGTGCCCACAGTGCAAGCTTTTGAGGACTCTAAATTGATAGCCTAGGCTTCCATCTTTCACATGAAAATGTCTCACTGTGTGCTCTATTTTGTTGTCATGCTTCGGATGTTGTGTCCTTTCTGTTACTCCTTTTGAAGAGTAAGTCACTGCATACTTAAAGATCTGAAATAAGTGTGCTTTTTTTTCTTCAAGTACTTTAAACATTGCTTTCTTTCTTTTGAGTTCCACATGGTAAAGACATCATTCTATATATCTTACATTATTCAACAACATAGAATCATCCTGCTAAAAGATTATTGGTATTTGTAAAACTTGTGTTCAACAGTGCATATTAATGCAATTTACAGAAATGTTTTCATTTTTTATTCTCTTGCTGTACCAGCTTTCCCATTTTGAATCAATTTGTCTACCACTAAAGTTGACATTTCTCTAATTCAAACTTTACCTCAGAAATTGCTGAATTATGTGAATATGCTGTCTGTTCACCATATCCATCGACAGTGAGATGAGAACATTAGAATTATGCTATCATGCAGTAGCAATGATTGCCAGAAACCAGGAGAGAGACTAGGGGCAGACATGTCCCCCATGGCTCTCAGAAAGGGTCAATAGTACCAAAACATTGGTGTTAACTCCAGAACCATGAGACCATAACTTCCCCCTGCTTCCAGTCCATTATCAAAAAACTCACACACACTTTGACAACACACTTTGATGACATTGATGATTTCTTTTTCATTTTTAGGAGTATTTGCCCTTTAAAAAAAAAAACTCTGTATTTTTTAAATAAACATCTCAGCCTTTGATCCCCTTGACCCCATTGGTGTTGAACCATACACTGAAGAAATAAGAAAAATTCACTGTTGCTGTCAACTACGAGTAACTCTGTCCAGCACATTCACATCTCTGCATATAAACAAGAGCAGCATTTTCTAGTTCTTAGCCCTGACACTCTCTTCAGAGCCTCTTTACAGCAGTCAGCAGAACAAGACTTGACAGGAACAGAAAGTGTCACTGTCACCACAGGGGAGAAAGCGCAGAACCTTCAGTGTCAGTCACACTGTTTACTTGCATGGACCGTGAGCCACATGACCTCCTCCACACTTTGTTGGCTTTTCTCCCATAATCAATATATTATCCTCAGACACAACCCTAGCCAATCTGTCTCACTCTCTGAGGAAAGATAACCACAAGGGAGGTGAAGTCTTCCTTTTGTTGAATTCTCCATCCAAGAAGCTATTTTTCACACTAGGATCCAGTCCTTCCTGGTCCTTGTCTCTGTCTTCCTTAGGGAGAATTGTTATTTTACTAGATTGCAGATATAATAGATGACAATATATAGTGTTTTTATTTCCTTATATTGAAGTTCAAAAATGTCTCATGCTTACTTCTCCTTTCATTATTACATATCTCTTACCATCAAACTCCTGAGTTCATTCGTATCGGCAATATACCTTTGGCTTTTGTCCTATGAACCCTTCAGTTTTCCTGTATTGACAGTATTTTGGTCTTTCATGAGCATACCAACAAAACTGTCTAGAGTTATCTGTATACTGAATAAATCTTTATAACTTGATATTCTCCCTTGATATTCCTTCTCAAGCACATATAAAATGGCATTCCTTTTTCTAATTATTTATTTCACAGTTCTCTTTTTTTGCCCAGGCAAATCCATACTGGTCCATAACCAGTACATTTCAGTTATTCACATGGTAATTCTTAGTTATGTAAGATGCATATGGAATTTTGAAATTTTGCTCTAGGCAAGAATTACATTAAAGAACACTGAAATTTTTTCATTTCCATCTGTGAATAGACCAGTAGTACCCAAGAAAACCAATATTTCAGTATTAACATTCAAATAAATAACTTATGTACCCCTGTATTCATCAAAATCTATGCTTGTTCCATATAAAAATTGTGTTATATATTTATGTAGAACTATATGAAGAAATAAAAATTTATTTATTCTGCTTTTGAAATATTAAGTTATTAGCTAAAACAATCAATCCTACTAAAGTGTATGTGTTCTGAACCTGGAAAGCCACTAGAGATTAAAGAGCACCAAAGATGATTTTTCCTTGTCTTGACCTAAATAAAAATAAGTTGAAATTTAATTTTGTTGGGTTTTATTAAATATTTTAAAACACTTTATCTAATTTAGAATCCATGCAGTAACTTAGGGACCTGTATTGGCTATTTGTCTTTGCTTGATTGAATTTATAATCTGAGAACTCACATTCTTATGGATACTTGAAAGAGTTTCCTCCAGGAAGGTTTAAGCAAAGAAGGGGGACCCACACACACATTTGAAAACGAGTGGCATTGATCCCATGGACAAGGAATTCAGGTTGAATAAAAGGGGAGTAAGGAGACAGACTGCATTGCCCTTCCTTATGAAAGTAACTTTTATTTACCCAGTCTAATTGTCTTCCCCAAGCTTAGTGCCTTCCTCTGCTAACCTAGGCCTAATCCTGGATAACTCTTGTCTCTGTACAGTCTAATCTAGGCCTAAAATGTTTCTAGCCTCTGATACTGCCGAGTAAGCTCACCCATTTTTGTTTTTACTGAGCTCTGCCTGACTGGCTCAACTCAGCTGTTCTGGCTCAGACTCCTCTCAAGCTGACTGATTCAATCCAGTTTCTCTCTCCACCTCTGACTGAATTGCTCTACTTGACTTTATATTAACTTTGGCAGTATGTTCTAATCTTCTGTCTCCTTTTCATTCTCTGACTTGTTCTGTTTTCACCTGTGTCTAGATTGTTTTCTCTTCAACCTGTCTCTGTAAAACTTTCCAAGTTAAAACTGCTTCCCCTTCCTCTCTCCATCTGTGCTGTGTCTTCTTCTGTTGTCTCTCTGTCCTCTTTTCTCCTGAGAGTTGGGCATATTATATTCTGTCAAATCTTTCTTTGATTCATCACTTTGTCTACCACTCAATTCAACATCACTTTCAAACATGGTTGCTTCCTTGTACAAACTAACTTTACCTTCATTGTTTGGGATTAAAGGTGTGTACTAAGGACAAGTCTGCATTCCAGCCAGAGGAATTAAAGGTGTGCACTAAGGGCTGAGCCAGACCACAACTAAAAAAAAGGTTTTTGAGCAATTAACAAAATCTTGGGGTCCACAGAATGATCAAATATCCAACAACACTTCCTCTGCTTCTTGTGCCACCCAGATGTAAACAATCTTCCTTGTGTACCAGAACAGATAGGTGTTCCTGACACCATGCCTCCCCTGCTGAAACAAACTATATCCTCAAACCACAAGACTGGGAGCCTTCTTCACAGTGATCACAACAGCAACTAAAGCATGATCCTAGTATACTAAGATGATTAAAGTCAGTTTTGCTATTGAGAGGCTTTTTTTTTTTTTTTTTTTTTGGTTTTTCCAGACAGGGTTTTTCTGTGTAGTCCTGGCTGTCCTGGAACTCACTCTGTAGACCAGGCTGGCCTCGAACTCAGAAATCTGCCTGCCTCTGCCTCCCAAGTGCTGGGATTAAAGGCATGTGCCACCACTGCCCAACTAGGGCCCTATTTTTAAGGGATAATTTTTAGCCAATGATGTTTAAACCATCAGAATGGTATTATTTTATAATAAATTGCAAGTCTACATAATTTACCATAATATATTCTGTCACCTTAATATCTTTTCACAAAGTTAAGGATCTAATCTTATTTTTCATTGTTCATATACTATTATCATTGAAAATATATGTGATTATACCTTCCATTTTATAAATATACCCACCCTTCTAAATACATATTCCTATTAAATATTCTAAACTTGATTACAGAAAAGGCTATAATTTATCACTCTAACAGATATTTGAGATATCTTATATCTTATAATATATAACTTATAAATGAAGTTATAACTTATATAGCTTATAAATATATAACTTATAAATATACAACTTATAAATGAAGATACTTATTCTGGCTCAGAACTCTAGAGGTGCAAACCCATGGATGGTTGGTACTGTTGTTTTGAACTTCTATTAGAATATCATGTCAGATGCATGGCCAAGAAACAGGAGGGATGAAAGAAAGCAACTGGGGCCCAATTGTCCCCTTCAACTGCAAATGACTCAAGAATCTTACAGTGGTTCACATCTCTTAAAGATTCTAGTGCTTATCAATCTTACCATAGAGTAGAAATCAAGCATTTAACTCAGGGACCTTTGGCAGACATTTCTGAAACAGACAGAAAGGATACACAATCGACATATCCCCAACGGAAGTAGAACAAAGCCTTGCTAGGAAACAGGTATTGATTCTGGTTGGAATAAATTAGTCATGGATTCTCCAAAATAAAGATTGATAAGGTATTAAGATGATACCTACAAAGGCATAAGTGTGCGAGGTCAGCTATCCTCAGACATAGATGAAATAGTGACTCATAAAAAGAAGTTACGCGGTTCATTATGCTGTCATTGATGAAAACATTAACATCATATTACAAACCAGACAGGACAGGCAATTAGGATTATACATACATTGCTGGCAGCCAACTAAACTGGGACAGACTCTGAAAACCATTTAGCAACTGAGTAAACTAAACTTGCAATCACCTGTAACACGGCGACTGCACTCTTGGGAATTTACCCAAGAGAAGTGAAAACCTATGTTCACACAAAACCTGAACAACAATATTCATGGCAACTTTGCATGGAAAAAAAAAAAAACCTCAAAATCAAAATCACAACAGATATCCTACAACAAAGAAATGTTAACAACAAGTGATCCATCCATATCTCAGAATTCTACCAGCAACAAGAGGCAACAAACAACTGATACATGCAACAACTTAAATGAGACTTCAGGGAATTATGCTGTGAAAAAAAAGCCAATCCCAAAGGATTATAGGGTTATGGGTGGGGCTATAAGACAATGAAGGGGAATTAGATATGACTATAAAAGGTAAACTGAGGAGCGCCAGTGGTGTCAGAATTCATTAGTGATAGAAATAGGAGCCCCCCTTGGAATGAAATTGAATAGGATTTAACACATACACCTATCTAGAAGACAGAATGAGGCAATGTGTTTACTATAACTAAAGCAGCTTCAAGCACCAGGTGACATTAAGGATGGAAACTAGTTGTTGAAGATGATACATAGAAATATAGGAGTCTAGGTTCCTCTGCAGCCAAGTATGATCATATCAGCCTTACACTACCTAAGTCTACCTTTGCCCTAGAATTGAAACTTTTTAAATGTTAAGATCATATTTTGAAACTAATATACTATATGCACTTACATGACACAGGATCTGTTTAACTTTCCAATAAGGACTGTCTATATCACCTGAAGCTTCTTTCACCATTTGTCTCCAAAACAACTGTCAATAGATACGAAGTGTGTGCATGTAGAGATAGATATATAGCTTATTTCACCTTTGACCTAATAAGGTTTGAGGATAAAGGTAAGGCTCTGAGAAGCAGCTGTGGATCTTTTACTGCAAACAGTGTCAGCCCAACACTGTCTCCTGTGCTCTGTCCAACAGTCTCCAAGGCAATCTGTCTGACACAGGTCATAATAGTATCTGTCACCATCCTCCTGCAGCTTCTACATCTCTGTACTTCTATCATTTTTAATATGTTTTATTTCACAGTGAGGGTAACAAACACTGTTGTCATAAAAATGCATCTGGAAATAAATTTTAGACAAAACCTATCTTTGACAATAGGTACAAAAACGAATAAATATTTTAGGCACAATGGAGCATACTTGTAATCCTAGTAGTGACAGAGTAGAGACAGGGGAATAGAAATTCAAGGACATCCTCGGCTACATGAGTCCCTGTCCCAAGAAAGTAAAGGAATGGATATCCTTATAAACGTTACAATATCAATACCACACGTTATTGTCCTGTCCTTAGTGGTTTGCACTCTATTCTGGTACACTGGGCCTAACCATCCCTTCAAGTATATTTTCTGAAGAGGTGATTGTTTACTTGTCAAAAGTGGTTGGATAAATTCTAATATCATTCTCTTAACTTTAGGTAGATGGTACTTTGGAATGTATTTACCAATTACCATAAGGCATAAATGATGATACTGAGTACAGAAGAAAGAAATTGTCAGTTTCTTAATTACTGGGGGGCTGGTGTGTGCATAGCATGAAGTGATGTAGTCCTCTCTGCCATACACAGCAGGTATGTTTACAGTACCTGCTTGACATGGATCTGGAGAAACTGAGAAGTGGTAACTAATTGCCCTCATTGGTACTTTAGGGTGTGCCCTAGTCCTTTTTCTAATTTGAGATAGGGGATGCGCTTTAAATGATGTTCAAAACTATAAGCTTCAGCAGTTTGTTTACTTGTAGTAAGTGGTATGGGTCTAAAGTGTGAGCATCAGAAATATAAAGCCTAAAGACATCATCATATACAGCTTCCACCATAACCACCAAGCCTATGTGACACATGAAGAATAGAGGGTCCCCTTTTTTCTAGTGAGACTATGGTGATCTCACATTGAGCAGAGATGTAAATGAAGACAGCAGGCTGGAGAGGTGGCTCTATGGTTTAGAACACACACTACTTTTACATGGGACTTGTATTTGATTCCAGGTACCTGTGCTGGGCCTGTAACCCCAGTTTCAGAAACTCTCATGCTTCTGGACCCTGAAGAAATCACAAATACACACATTACCCACACACCCCTCCACACATACAAAATTACCATCATTAAAGTAATTCTTGTTTTAAAAAGGTAACAGAAACTACATGTTTTTGTTTGCTGAGAGGAAATTCTCTCTCCACATCTCCCCACGCTCTAACTCTAAAAATTTCAGGAAGGCAAATCTATAGGATTTAATTTAATTTTATCTATTTCCAATGGAGCAGAATATGTTATGTATTTCAACTATTTTCCTATGCTCAACATGACTTATGAGACTTAAAAATAACTGAATGCTGATAAATGTTGTCATTGTACAGCCTCCCAGCATCCCAGGAGTCTAAGTGTGTTTACCTGATGACATGAAAATGACCTCAAACCATCAAAGAAAGCCACTAAATGTGCATTTTTCCCATTATTTACAGGGTAAGTTACAAGCACAAGCTTCAGGGTAGGAACAGAGCATGGAGATATTGTGCAGATAATCAGGTTCTGTGGAATCCAAGGCTAGACAGCTCCACACTCTGACACCAAAAGAGCTACATAGCATTTTAAAGTGGGTAATTCGAATAAAATAAAATCAAGAACTAACTGAAATTGGGATAAGCATGATGGAGGCACCTGCAGCTAAGACTTTCCATTTGAGTTCAATCCCCAAGTTGAGAGAGTTGATTCCTGACTATTATTTAAAAAAAAAAAAAAAAAAAAAAAAAAAAAAAAAAAAAAAAAAAACTATTAGGGCATGTGTATGCATATGAGGTCTCTGCCTCACTTTTCTGTGTGTCTCTGTTTCTCTGTCCCCTGCCCCTCACTCACTCTCCTCCCCCTTGCCTATCCCCTTACCCCTTTAATAAATGCTAAAAAAAAATTAAAATCTGATTTATTTTATTTTATTGGGTGTTGACTGCTCTTTTTTTTCTCCCTCTTCACACAAGCACTCACATTATTGACTTAGGACATCTCTTTTGTACAATAAGTATTTACTGCCACAATTATTCTTCAAATCTCCTTTATCCATATATTCTTTAAAAGTATAGTATCTAGTATTTTAATACTTGGAAAATTTACAGGTTTCTTTCTCTACTGGTTTATAGTTAAAACTTTTCATGGTCAAATAATAGGCTCACATGTACATGCATATATAAAAACCCAGAACACATGCTATAATTTTGTTTTTCTGCAATCATGCATATTTAAAAGGCTTTGTAGGATGAAAATCATTAATATCTATTATTGTTCTTGCTACAATAATGAACTTCTGAATACCTTCCTTAAAACAGTTTCCATCATCTTGAAAATTATTTAGCATTCATTATACCCTACTTTTAATAATTCATTATTTTTTCATATGAGTATTTCTAAATATTATCTTCTTTCTGAAGAGTGGCATATGATGACATCAAGAAACGTGTGGGAAAACATCTAGAGGATGCTGATCTGCACTCTCTGTGTTCATAAACAAACATATCTAGTGCATTAAAACTTATACCAGCTGTGTGATTCTTCTTCATGTGCTCTTCAGGAAGAGTCAATCATCATCTTGTGGGCTGCAGGGCTCTGATGTGGGGGCTGCAGTAATGTATAGTATTGTTTACCAATTTATAAAGTATTTTCCATGGCACCTTCTGAGATAGTTTTCTTGCAGAGCTTTCTCTGCGATGTGTTTGAGAATAGTTGTCTTCGAGTTATCTTGATTTTTCACTGAACTGCTTAAATCTTTTAGCCAATCTGAGAAACTTCCAAACACTGTTTCCCTTTTCTTAATAACATTTTTCTTTTTCAGTGATTCTGCCACAAGCATACAATTCCTTGAGGTAATACAAATGATTCTCAAACCCATTTATATTTAACTTTTCTACTTTGATCTGACTTAAACTCACTATGATGGCTCAGGCATGTAATCCAGTGCTTGTGAACTAGAGGCAGAAGCTTCGGCAGTTCAAGTCACTCTTCTACCTCATAGTGACTTCAAACCTGGCCTGGGTAATAAGATTTGTTTCAAAGTTGAAAATACTACATAATGTTTGCCATAGGTTCATGATTTTGATGTTTGGTCCTCAGATAGTAGCAATGATTGAAGAGGTTCCATAAACTTTCACAGTTGACTGTACTGGAGACAACGGATAATGGTGAAGTCCTTGGGATTGCAGTGCCCTTTACCTATAGTAAGCCATGCACTGAATAGCTCTCCTCTGCCACATGCTCACACTCCCATGATGCTCAGTCTAAGTGCAACAAGTCACAGGACAATAGACAGAACTTTTCTCAGAAACCAAGAGGTGTAGTAAGACTTCCATCAATTAAGATGCTCTGCTGAGTGTGTGGTCACAGTAATGCAAAAACTGGCTGGTGCCCCTGCCTCCCAGCATGAATTTTGCTGCTCTCTGCCATCTTGATTTTATAATTGAATCCTCCAGTGAATTCTAATCACTTATGTTTCTCAGTCTGAATGTATTTGACTCTGCTTTGTCTCTCTCTGCTGAGATCATCTCTCTCTGCATTGATCACAGGAGAGCTTATATCTCCTATATAAAATATGAGAATAGCAGCTTTAAAAATCCTTTATAATACCAACATCTATTCCAACTCGAGGTTGATAATGGGTAATATTTTTCACTTTAGAATTTGCCTACTTTTCATTAGTTTTCAGATGGCATTACAATGTTGGGTTATCTTCTAAACATTTTGAATGTTAGGTTGTCAGACTGTAATCCTGTCATGATTGCTCTAGTGTTGGAAGAGTGATGTCTTGACATCACACACAGTATCCCCTCAGTATCTTGCTCTGGCCCCCTTAACACTGGCTTCAACTTCACTCTTTCCAGTTCATTGAGCTTGCTTGCATCTATTCTGCTTATGTGTTTGAGGGGATAGTCTGGAACTTATGCAATACGTTTTATCATTTCAGAGACTTTGCTCTCCTGTTTTGAGTACGCGCTGCAGTTTCATAACATAAATGTCAATTCCATTTACACTAGAGTCAGGGGGTATTCTCTATGGATTTACCTCACACTGTGCAGCTCTTCTCCAGGACATGCACCTGTTTTCTGATTCCTTGACCTGAAAACCTTGACTCCTCTTAGAATCTTAAATCTGTACTGCTGCACAAACAGGAGGTACTACAGCTATTGTCAGGAAAACAAGGTAGAGAGAAAAGCATACCAGAAAAGTTTTTTTTTAAGGAAAGAATTGGCAAGTTGTGATAGGTAGTATATATATATATATATATATATATATATATATATATATATATATATATATGCATGTGTATGCACATGTACACAAAAGTTCACAAACAGAAGTCAGAAAATGCCTTTTCATCTTTTTCCCTTGAGACCAGGTCTCTCACTGAATCTGAAGTGAGGTTGGAGGACAGAAAATCCCAGAGACAGTCTGTCTCTGCTCTCAAACTGCTACAGGTACAGCTTAAGTGCAACTGTACTACGCGTTTTATGTGGGGCTGAGATCTGAACTCAGAACTTCATGCTTAAGCAGCAAATTCACTTCTCAGCTTAGCTATCTCTTGTGCCCAGTACTGAGACTCTCACACCACCCTTTTGTCCCTTCCTCCTGTACCCTTGGCTAACAAAACTGATTTCCAACTTGGCTTTTCCTTCTTTCTGTTGGTGCTGGCACTACCACAACAGTCATGTACCTCCAGAACCCATACTTGCCATCCTGACAGGCTGTGATTGGAGATAGAAGAGAAAGACAAGAGGAGGGGAAGAGGACAGGGAGCAGGAGGAGAGGGAGAGGAGGAGACTCCCAACCTTTGAATGTCATAGCAGTAGTCCCTTTCCCCTGTTGTCTAGACAGAGAACAGGTTGTTTTTATTCCCCTCCCCCTTTCTCTCTGGGTAGGTCCATACATATGTCTATTCTGTGCTTTAACTTTTAGAAATGAAAAGGCAAGAAATAGCCTTTGGGAACTCCCATGAGTACAGGTTAGTTGACACTGTCGGTCTTCCTATGGAGTTGCCATTCCCTTCAGCTCTTTCAATCCTTTCCCTAATTCTACCATAAGGGTCCCAGACCACAGTCTAATGCTTGGCTGTAAGTATCTGCATCTGTCTCAGTCAGCTGCTGGCAGAGCCCTCTCCCAAAGACTAAGCAACTAACCAAAAAACCTAATGGACTGGTCAGAGGCTTCTGGCACATATAAAGCTGAAGACTGCCTTGTGTGACTAAGTCTTGCTCTCTCAGTGGGAGAGGAAGTGCCTAATCCTGTAGAGACTTGATGTCTCAGGGAGAGAGGATGTCTGGGAGGGGGCACCCTCTCAAAGGTGAAGGGAAGGGGGTATGGGGTAGAAGAACTCTGCCAGGGGGCACCGGGAGTAGGGGACAACATTTGGGATGTAAATATATAGAATAATTAATAATAATAATAATAAAATCTGTAGATAAGAGAAACTGCCATTGGCATGTGCACATGTGGTTGACTTCCCTCTGTAGGCTTTTTGCCAATGATTTCTTCACACTCTTAGTAGGAAGCAGTGCTTCATAGTGTTTTCAGGAGTCTTAGTGTCATTATCAGAATAGGATAATCTTAAGATATCTGGCTAACCTAGAAAACTGACAGCTTGTACACAAACCAAGATTCAGGAGCCCTTGATTTAACAAGATCCATGGTTAAAGAATCAGCACTTAGAATCTAAATATCCTGAGCTAAAAGTAGTCTTCCCGGTTCCAAAACTCACTTTTAATCCATAAGCAAGTGTTTCCCAAAGGCCTTGGTGTTAAATGTTTGGTTCTCACTCACATATACTTCAAACTAACTAATCACCATAATTCTGTGAGAAAGAAGGCCTCAAACAGGAAATGAATAAAATAGCACATTACCTGGAAAGTGTTAGATACTTTATTTGTGGAGCCATATAATTATTGAGATGATGTACTTGCATATTGAAAATGTTAGTGATAATTTAAAATGAGAAGAGCTGAGTCAAAAGTTACATTAAATCATCGCATTATTACAACAACAACACCACCCTACTAGGTGCCATACTTTAGAAAATAATCTGTAAGACTGAGAGCAGGACAAGAGACTATCAAGAGAAACTGGCTGAAGACATGGCACAATTCCAAGAAAGTCAAGTACAGTGAACTCCATTTGTTTACCTCTCTGATCGCCACTGTTCTCAGCTCCTCTTACTTGCCTTGCAGTGGGCTTTTGGAGATGTGCATACGTTAATTAAATGTACAGATTTCAGACTCAACCCAAACTCACAAAATACTGAAATCTTTAGCAAACTGATTATTTATGTATACTAAGAAATGGAGCAGACGTTTCCAAGATTGACAATAGCCTAGCCAGCACATACTTTCTCCTTGGACAATAAAGTAGGGACCATAGTAATAGGGTCTTTTTAAGTATGGACTTAAGATCAGATTACAGATATTCATTCAATGATGGCACCAAGCACATCAGTAGGAAAACTTCCACCTCCACCACAGTAGAGCTGAGCCTCAAGAAGCACACCTCTGCCAGCATGGGGATCTGTCACCCTATGGCAGTCTCTGAGTGAGTTTTTAGTCTTTCATTCATACTTGTATGACTTGTCTAATACCAGTAATTGCTTCTTCTCTTCTTCTTCTCTGTATTCCTTTTTTCTGAGTATGCTTAGCCATGCCTGAGAAGTCATTTTCTTCATGGATGTCAAAGAAATTTCCTTCAGCAGTGTAGTTCTCATTTTCAGTAGGCTACAGCCTGGGTTTGCTCTTTTTTTCTACTTTAAAGTGATGTTGGCTGTTGCTCTTGATTTGAGTTTCATGATTTTAAAGTTTAAGTTTAAAAAGGGATCTTACTACTCTTATCTGAAAATTCTAGGATATATTAGTGATTATACATCACGCATTATCAACAAAAATAACGTGTAGGAGCACAAGGCACTTATTCCTAACCTCTGCTGTATAAAATAGGCAGGGATTTATAATGGGATACATGTCTCAATTGCTTATTTGCAATTGCAATAAAGATAAAGATGGCTTAAGATAGTTTTATCATTATGAACATGCTTCCTTTGCTATCTTAATTATAAATTAGTAAAAAAAAATAAGAAACATCACCTTAATCTATAGTTCTAACTAAACATTACCGTACCCTAGTTCAAGTTGCTGCTAATTATAAATTAATATATTCCAAATTAAGGAGACCAACAAATAAACTCATTGTTTTGTAAAGATAGCTTTTAAAAAGAAATAATGAGCTGAAACAAACATAACAAAAACTCCTATCTTGACCTCAGCAAGCACCAATAGGCAAATAAACAGAGTCCCAGGAGAACAGTGACCCATATCTGATATTCAAACAAACCCCTGGTAGTATATTTAAAAATCCCATCTAATTAGGCCAATTGAGTAGAGCATGCCAGGGTTATGACCAAGCAAGACACTAGATCCCCATATGGGCCATTCAGCTTTGCTCCATGTCCCTGGTTTAAACCCTTAAAATCCTCCATCCATCTGGCAGTGAAAACCTACAGAAAGGCCCAGGTGTCTCACCCCAGCTTGGGACAGCCTCGCTCTCCCACTGACCACTTGCAAAATGGAAAAAAAAAAAAAAAACCTTAAAACATAGTACTTCAAACGATTTCCATGACTACTGCCTTATACACAACGAGATTTGATATTCAATGGAACTGTTTATATTGCTAAAAACACGAGTAAATGAAAGAAACGTAACCAGCAACAGAAAGATTAGATTTTTGATGCAAGGCAGGATTCTGCCCATTATTCACGTTAAGATTCTGTCTTCCTAAACTTAAATTCTAAATCTTCCGATGCCTCTCAGTTTTCTAATGGCTCCAAAACATTTGAAAAATCTATAACCGTGGAGATAATGACATTAAATGAACACTTGATTAAAACTAGGAAGAGTGGAACACTTGAGCAAACTGCAGATGGTGAGGATGGAAGAAAATCAAATAAACTCAGCAGTGAGAAGAAGACCTATCATTTTTCTCCCTCTGTTAGCTTAAAACTATATATGTATATGTGTATGTGTATATTGTACATATGCATATACACATACACACACATGCACACACACATACACATGCACACACACACACACACACACACACATATATATATGTTATCTTGTACATTCTATTCCCCAAGCATTAGTTAGGAAACTTTAAAAGGCATTTACTTTATATTAAACAATGTTTTGTAAATTAACCTACAAAATAGATCTTTCTAATCAAAAAGTTTATACTTTTCTGAAACATTTTTTGAGAAATCTTTGATATAAATTATAATTATGTCAATAATAATTTATCTTTACACCTGAATTTCTGTCTTCCTATTCCTGTGGAAAATAGAGTGCTATGTTCCATTTTATTGGGCCAGATCTAGTAATATGAAACATTATTTTAAATAATTTCAGTAGAAATAGAACTTTAGATACATGAATAATATATATATATATATATATATATATATGTAGTATATCAAGTATATGTGAATACTAATACATTCCTATATCTATGTGTGTGTATGTGTAAAAATATATGTGTATATGTCTTAATGTTATTGATTAGCATTAAATGTTTCAAATGCTTTATCATAATCTATTCATTTTATTATAAATTATCTTGTTATGGACTACCATCACCAAAACCCACAAAATATTTACAATTTAGGTCATAGAGAAAATATGCATTTAAATTGTTTCTATATGCTTCTGCAGAGGTAAGTAATCATAGCCTATGTTAATTTGTTTTAATTGCACTAATACCTTGGGAAATTTTACATAAAAATTTACGTATTAATTATCTTTACTGAAATTATTACTCAATGAATGGCTCAAAATGGCCTATACATTATCCAATATCTGTGGTGCAGAAGGCCGGCATGTTTTAATTGACTTTCTGCTTGTTTTATCATGATGATGAATTGGTCTCTCCTCAGAAAGCTCCCCTAGGAAAAGACCCACTTCCAAGCCCCTTTTGGTTGCTAGCAAAATCCATTTCTTTGCTATTTGGGGACTTCAGTCCTTAGAACTCTGTCAGCTCTTGGCCACATTGCTCTCAATGTATTAAGGTGTCCTCTACTCTTTATATATTTTAATTGTGTCAACTTAGCAGATGAAATTATATCTATTTACTATATAGGATATGATATATAAATACACATGAATAATACGGAAGTATGCATGCACTATAGAATGGCTAAATCCAGTTACATGACAGGTGCATTGGACCACAGTTGCCCTTCGTGTGGTAAGAGCACTGAACATCATTTCCTTTTTATTTTTTCAAGAAACCATCATGCCTTCAGAAGTATTGTAGTCTTGCAGAATAAATAGATCTCAAACTTATCCTTTCTGTTCATTTGTGGTTACGTATCTCCAAGTAGCATCTCCTCACTTCTTAACCTACCCATGATTAACTCAAACCTCTGCTAGACCACCATTCTATTTCCTTGTTTGATTGAATGGTTGATTGTTTTTCTTGTAAATCTCATGCATGAGTATCATCATGCAGTACTTGTCTTCCTTCACCTATCTCCCTTTTCTTAAAGTCATGGCCTCCAGGTTTGTTGTCACAAATGCCTATTCATGACTAAATAGTATTCCACTGTGTTTATGAATAGATGCTTTGGCTAATATAAAAAATGAAATCAAAATAAACTAAAAATTTAAATGTAAGAGCTTTCAAATTATAGAAGAACTGTGTGTGTGTGTGTGTGTGTGTGTGTGTGTGTGTGTGTGTGTTCGGGGGTACCTCCAGGAAATTTTTCTGAGCAACAACATCCTTTAGATATGACCTCAAAAGCATTAGTAATAAGAGCAAAAGTAGAACACTGTGATGTTACATCAAACTACAATGCTTTTGTACAACAAAAGCAACATCATACAAAGACAAAATACAGAATATAAAAAAAGTTTGAAAACAAAATATCTGACACAACAGTAATATCTAAAATATGTAAGAAATCCAAACAACTCAATAGAAAGTAAATGAACACTTCAAATTAAAAACTGTTCCAAAGAACTGGACAGCTATTTCTTAAAGGAAGACATACAAGTAGCCAACAGATGGTGAGGATGTCTATCTATCAATACAACAAATGATATGGAGAGTCTCCAGAATATTAAGGATGGTACCCCTTCAATCTAGTAAAGGGCAATGAAACCAGAATGTCAAATGGATGTCTGCACACTTATGCTTACTGCAAGACCATCATAATGGCCAAGACATAGAAGCTACCCAAGAGTTATCAGCTCTCAGCAACCTGGCTTGAGTTCCCCTCTGTCTCTGCAGAGAGGGCCTCCCTGGTATTGAATATATTTCAGGCTTGTTTTTTTTTCTTTATGTTTTAACCTGTTTAATTTTTTAATATTTTCAACACAGTTTTCTTAAGCAACTTTGATTTAAACATATTTTGCTCATATCTTTTTCCAGTCCCCCAAGTCCTTCCAGATCCTCCCCCTCTAACTACCCACCCAAATTCAAGTTCTTTTTCAAAAACAACATAAAACAATACAACAATCTCTTTCAAACCAAGAAAACAAAACAATACCCAAAGAAAAATAAAAAGCAGAACACCAAACTATAACCAACCTAAAGCTCACAAACACTGTGGAGCCAAATATATGTTGATCAAATACTCCTGAACATGAGACCTGTTCTGTAGGGGTTGATAACATCCCAGTGATACTCCATTAGAGAAAACCAATTTCCCTCATCAAACAGGTGTGGACAATAGTTCAACTGTTAACTTTTAGCCTAGTGGCTAGATATTTATCCATTCATTCATTCATTCATTCATTCATTCATCAAAACCACCAAAATAATTTATAAGATAAAACAAAACTGAAGTTGGACAAGGCAAAGCAACAGAGGAAAGGAGACCAAGAGAAGGCATAGGATTCTTTTGTTATTTGTCTAGTAGTCCTATGTATGAAAATAATAAAATTATTAGGCCAGAGGCAGTTAAGTATCCCTCTGTCTTAAGTTGACATTGACTATGGGTATTGTAGGTTTTACCTTGCCCACACTCAAGAGTAAGGGTTTATTGCTTTTGGCAAGATGACCATTTTTACTAAATTAATCCTGCCAATCCAGGAGCATGGGAGATCTTTTCATCTTCTGAGATATTCTTTGATTTCTTTCTTCAGAGACTTGAAGTTCTTGTAATACAGATCTTACATTTGCTTGGTTAGATTCACTCCAAGATATTTTATATTATTTGTGACTATTGTGTCATTTCCTTAATTTCTTTCTCAGCCTGTTTATCCTTTGGGAAGAGGAAGGCAGTCTGTAGATTCAATGCAATCCCTATCAAAATTCCAAATCAATTCTCATAGATAAAGAGCAATTTGCAAATTCATTTGGAATAACAAAAAACCCAGGAAAGCAAGAACTATTCTCAACAATAAAAGAACTTCTAGGGAAATCACTATCCCTGACCTCAAACTGTACTACAGAGCAGTAGTGATAAAAACTGCATGGTATTGGGACAGAGACAGGCAGGAGGATGAATGGAATAGAATTGAAGATCCAGAAATGAACCCACACACCTATGGTCACTTGATCTTTGACAAAGGAGCTAAAAACATCTGATGGAAAAAGGACAGCATTTTCCACAAATGGTGCTGGCTCAACTGGAGGTCAGCATGTAGAAGAATGCAAATCAATCCATTCTTATCCCCTTGTACAAAGCTCAAGTCCAAGTGGATAAAAGATCTTCACTTAAAAGCAGATACACTGAAACTAATAGAAGAGAAGGTAGAAAAGATCCTTGAATACCTAGGCACAGGGGAAAAGTTCCTGAACAGAACACCAAAGGCTTATGCTCTAAGATCAAGAATTGACAAATGGGACCTCATAAAATTACAAAGCTTCTGTAAGGCAAAGGACACTGTCAATAGGACAAAATAGCAACCAACAGATTGAGGAAAGATCTTTACCAATCCTACATCCAACAGAGGGCTAATATCCAATATATACAAAGAACTCAAGAAATTAGACTCCAGACAACAAAATAACCCTATTTAAAAAATGGGGTACAGAGCTAAACAAAAAATTCTCAACTGAGGAAACTCAAATGGCCGAGAAGCACCTTAAGAAATGCTCAACATCCTTAGTCATCAGGGAAATGCAAATTCAAACAACCTTGAGATACCACCTCATACCAGTCAGAATGGCTAAGATCAAAAACTCAAGTGATAGTAGATGCTGGCGAGGATGTGGAGAAAGAGGAACACTCCTCCATTGTTGGTGGGATTGCAAGCTGGTACAACCACTCTGGTAATCAGTCTGGTGGTTCCCCAGAAAATTGGACATAGCATTACCTGAGTACCCAGCTAAACCATTCCTGGGCACATACCCAGAAGATGCTCCAACATATAACAAGGTCATATGCTCCACTATGTTCATAGCAGCCTTATTTATAATAGCCAGAAGCTGGAGAGAGCCCAGATGTCCTTCAACAGAGTAATGGATACAAAAAATGTGGCACATTTACACAATGGATTATTACTCAGCTATTAAAAACAATGAATTCGAGAAATTCTTAGATAAATGGCTGGAACTAGAAAATATCATCCTGAGTGAGGTAACCCAATCACAAAAGAACACACATGGTATTTACTCATTGATAAGCGGATATTAGCCCAAAAGCTTGAAATAGCCAAGATTCAACTCACAGACCACGTGAAGCTCATGAAGAAGGAAGACCAAGTGTGGATGCCTTGGTCCTACATAGGAGTAACAAAATACTCAAGGGAGCAAATATGGAGACAAAGTATGGGACAGAAACTAAAGGAGGGGCTGTCTGGAGACCATTCCACCTGGATATCTATACCGTGTGCAGTCACCAAAGGTAGATTCTGATGTGGATGTCAGGAAGTGCATGCTGGCAAGAGCCTAATATAGCTGTCTCCTTAGCAGTCTGCCAGAGGCTGACATATTCAGAGGCAGATGCTCACAGCTAACCATTGATCTGATCAAGGCTTTCCCAATGGAGAAGTTAGAAGACTGAAGGAGCTGAAAAGGTTTGTGGCCCCATGAGGAGAGCAACAATACCAACCAACCAGAGCTCCCCAGGGTCTAAACCACCAGCCTGGGAGCACACAGGGAGGGACCCATAACTCTATCTGTTTTTGTAGGAAAGGATGGCCTTGTAGGGCTTAAGTGGGAGAGGATATCCTTGGTCACATGAAGGCTGAACTCCGAGTGGGGTGGGGGGAACTCGAGGGTGGGGAGGTGGGAGTGGGACGGTAGGTGGGGGCACATCCGCATAGAAGCAGGAGGAGGGGGGATGGGATAAAAGGTTCCTGGGTGGTGGGGGGAATGGGGTAAGGGGATAAAATCTGAAATGTAAATATAATATCCAATAAAAAATGTAAGGATATTTTGGAATTGTCTTCCAATTTTCCTGATACAATTCACAAAAATTGAAGAAATATAGGACCTTCCATGGCACAGATAGAGTTATAGGAATAAAATGAAAATATAAGCAAGAAAAAGGTTGGGAATTGTTGCCTGAAAAAACAAATCCAGTGTTTTAAGAGAAACTGAAGCTTTTTTGTATATAGTAATATTTATAATTAACCAATATATTTCAAGTCAAAAGTCCTATGTATTACAAAGTGACTTGACACCATCTGTTTTTCCTAAGTTTAATCGATTACTATTTTAAATACTTTATTAAAATTAATAAAAAATATGATCTATCTTAAATATTTTATTAGAATTAATAAAAATTTGATATGTGTATAGCCTGACTCAATTACTCAGCAACAAGCGAGTGAACTGTATTGATTTGAAACCTAATAATGATTTTATTGCCTGTAATGTTATTTCAAACAATATGTTGAACTATGGGACTTTAATGTTTTTCTCATTTAATTTATATTTTTCAATATCTATAAACCATGGAGAACATCCAGTTTATGCCGACAAATCTACTTAAGTCCTTTCATCACTCCTATGACATTTCAGGCAGCTGTAATTTCTTGTGGAATAAAATCCAAACTAATTTAGCACTTGAAGCTCCTCATAATCTCACTCCACCTGATTTTTCAACATCATCTCTACTGTTTTAGTTATTCTAGATGATGTGGCATCCCTTAAAAATACCTTGAAGTTATTTCTCCAATGGTATAAACATCAAGTGTGCCCAACTGCCATGACTCTGCAGGGTTATGTTTAGTGTATTTTGTTATATTTTGATTAGATAGATAGATAGATAGATAGATAGATAGATAGATATCAATATATATATATATTGATATATATATATCCTTAAAAACCATAACATTGCAATCCCATTATTTCTTTATCCCTATATAGCAATCAATATATCAAATCTGCCTTGGCTATATTCACTTTGAAAGACAGCATAGTAATTGGTTGATGGTGGTGCCTGTCTGTGTGACATTTGGTAAGTCTATTCCTTCCATCTAGTCATTGAAATTTCTTAAATCACAAGAATGCATTGGATTTACCAATTAAAGTCATTGTTTACAAAAAAAGATAATAGTAAGTATCTGAACAATTAACATGTATATACATATAAGCACTGGGAGGGGGAGGAAGGGAGAGAGGTGAGAAGGGAGGGAGGTGGAAAGGGAGGGAGAGAGACAAATATATCCAAAACACACAGATTTTGGATTTTAATTCTATGTTTAGGTGTGGTTTTGAATTCATAACATATGCCTAATTTATAATTACACATTGGAGTTCTTTATTTTGTTAACATTATTATACCTTTGTGCCAAGTATATAATACTTAAGACAAGCTTCTAACATGTAGACCAATATATCAAATATAATCAATACCCCTGTGTATTATATAGAGTATATTCTATATTATTAGTTATTATTATGCAAAGACAGGCAATTAATATCATTGACATTTTACAAATAGGAGACTTCACCTGGCTGCCAGCTTTACTAATAGAGCAAAGGATCAAATGATGCTCAAAGATTTACAGCCTGCCCACAATGCTCTGCTTCCTGCCTGCTGTTCCCATTATTCATATATTGTCATACAGAGATTTTGAAAAAGGATATAGCCTAAACCATACTAGATTCCTCTTGAATCTTTTTATTTAGACAATAAAAAAAATAAAAGTCTTAGCAAATATAATAGCTGTGAAAAAGACAGATGTATGATCCTGACACAGGATTGAAGGTCTTGAAAGTTTTATTGCATAACCCAGCATCTGCTTCCTCACCTTTTCCTGTCTTGTACAGTGTCTACAAAATAAAATCTTGAGGAAACATATTCAGGAAACACAGAAGTCTACAGGAGGAAATAGGCAAATACTGAGCATTGACCACCCTCCCTCTCATTGTATTTACTATTAAAACAGTGAAGAACAGATGGAAGTCAAGAGTTACTTTCTCATAGTCATTGACTGGGGTAGTCTTTACCTATAGAGTCCTTTATTCGTGGGTGTTTATATCTAAGTATCCTGCCAGTTGACACTCATTCAAGTAACCTGCACTGAAGGTTCCCAGTGTCTCTAAGAGCTTCCACAGGCCCTGAACAAGAAACATATCAAAGATGTCTCTTATGGTTATGCCACCAGAACTACTAGTGGACACCTTGCAAGCAACACTGCCAACTCTCCAAACAGATGTCGTATATACTACATGCTATGTGTTATCTGTCAGTGGCAACCTGTTCTAAGAATAGAGTAGCAAACCTTGACCATTATGATGAGTGATGCCTCTTTTATAGGATCAAAGTATAATGGACTGAGGACCTAGTTTCTCCTTTCTGAGATCTGTAGTAAATTTCAGATCAAGGTCTAATGTATGAGATGTTTCTAAAAGCATGATGTGAGAAGAGGAGGAAGTGGATGCGTATTCCTCATAAGTCATCATTTTTCTCATTGTTTATTACAATAAAGAATTTATGACCCAGACCACAGTCAGAGAACTAACAAAATGCTATTTGTGATCTTGTCCATGAATATTCATTGTAATCACTTTAGAGTCATCAATTACTAGTATGCACAGCAAAAACAATATGAACTCTGAGACTACAGATTGCAGAACTGAATAAATCATCATTTTAAAATCATATTACTAAAGATACTGCATATTTATTTGTGGAAGAAAATGCATTTTAGGCTTCACAGTAAAGTAAATATAGATGACAGTATATAGTTAGACAAAATTTACACCTCAATATCTTTCCTTGCAAATATAGGTCAAAATATGATTTGGTTATTCAGTTTCTGTATTCACTACTTTAAAACTAAAAGGATTTGCAAACATGAGAATACCATATTTTCATTAATGTTCTATTCAACATAATAAATATTTTCAAAACTATAAGACAATGCATTTGTCACAATGCAGAAAGATTAAATAAATTTTTTAATTGTATTTTTAACTTACCAGTCATACTATCAAGTGGAATAATGTATTGTGGAAGTTCAGATTGTAACTATTTTTCAGTTAATGGTTGTCAGAAAACAAAATATCACGCAGGATCAAAAGCTTCTAATAAACTATCAAAGCATTACAAAGAACAGCCATACTCCCATTTATTTGAAATTATCTGAGTTTGTTACAATCATTGTCAGATATTTGCCGAGTTGCTACTTTTTTTCAGAGCTTTAAGGCATCCATTCTTTCATTCTTCAGAATTTCTTACACCCTTAGTAAAAACAATGTACTAAGAGTGGTTATGAGGAATCAAACAAAAATATAAACAGATGGGATTCTAAGAAAACTGCTTACAAGTACACATCCAGGTCCCCATCCCAACCTAAAATGGCTGAGTTGCCGGATGGTGTTGCTTGGTGACCAAATAGTGTCATTTAGGCCACTGAGTTATCTAAACATCAGTGACAGAAAGTCCCCTCAGCTTCACACCTGGCTAGGACAAATATTAAAGGGTTTACTTCTCTCTTCCAGTTGTTGGCAATTTTTATTTTAAATCAGCATTTGCATCCTCAGTTTTAAAGTTGAGGGTCAGGGGCAAGAGTATCTGCAAAGCTGCATCTGTTCTTTGCAGAAAACAAGAGGCAGAAAAAAACCCAGCTCCTCTAGGAGATTGGCACACAGTCTCGCTGCCGCAATTAAGTCTATGTAGTGTGTCTACTCCGCTCATGTGTACCCTCCCAGTTGCTTTCTGTCTCTCTTTCATTAAATGAAAGTAGTTAATTAGCTCAGGCCAGTCCTCTCCTCTTTCTCTCTCCCTTTTTGCTGTAGTAATGATGTCTAATTATCAGCAGCAGTGGGTTAGTGTAACATCAGGAGCAAAGCATATCTCACTGACAGAAGCCAGCCAGCATCCCTCAGACCCAAGGAGCTCAGCATAACTCTCCATATCTAGTTGAAAATATAATTCAAAGGCAGTTCTTCATTTCACCCAATGTATGCAATATATGCTTTTAATGAGTAGAAAACATCTCTCTATCTCTTCGGTGACTGTATTTGAGCCATGATGAAGACAAATGAACACGTTTTTTAGAGGGAAATGCATCCAGACATTGGGAAAGAGGATAAAAGGAATATTTTATTTATTTTTATCTGGTTGAAACTGTGATTGGCTGCCTCTCAAAGAAGGTGGAGCCTAGAATTCTGTGTCAGGAGCACAGAAAATTTTTCATAAAGAACAGTAGAAGAGCTCATGAATTAAAATCCTATCCCACATTTCAAAATAGGCTTGAATGGAATACAGAGTGCTTTAAATACTACACGGAAATCATGTAGCAATATCACCTGGCAGATGACATCGTCTCCCATTAATATATGGAATCTTTACTGAAAAGAGAAACACGTGCTACATTATTACCCTCCTGCAGCTGTCACTCTCTATTAGACAGCTTAACAGTAATTCTCTAACAGCCCCACGTTTATTTTTTTGACATGAAAATACGGGTGTCACAGCATGTGAATGCTGGTTTGAATAACTGACACCCACAATTGTCTTGGTGCCTTTACAACCTTTATAGAATTTATGCTATTTGTAATTTTAATTAGTCTTCAAAGGGACACATATTCTAACACATATAATGGCTGTAATGAAATCAATACAAACATGAACTATTGAACCAAAACAGAGCATCTAAATTTAACACAAAAGAACATAAAAGCCTGAAAAACTTTCTAGTTAGCAATGATATATAATATATAATAATTATATATGACCATAGCTAAACAGTAGTTTAAAATATATTCCCATTTTATTCATTCAGATAGAATTCTAATTCACTTTGCTTAACTACAAATTATTTTCCAGTCTAGTTCCTGATATTAGACTCTATTTAAGTGAAACAAGTCAATTCCTTTTTTGCAACACACTTCTGGCTCATGAAGATGTAAATAAACCATACTCTAACTAATGCCAACCTAATCTTTCATCCAGCAAGACAAGCAAACACCTCACCATTGTCTTTAGCAGCCTCTGGGCTAAATGAGAAAGCAAGAGCGTCGTTTATATCTACCTCCTGCAAACCTTTCAAAAACTGCACGTCAAGAAAGAAAGAAAGAAAGAAAGAAAGAAAGAAAGAAAGAAAGAAAGAAAGAAAGAAAGAAAGAAAGAAACGAAACTTTTATGTGTTCCCAATTCACCTTTGTTTCCACATTTTCCATGTAAAATCCCCCAAAGAAACATCCATCCTTCCAGCAACCATTCCCAGTTAATCCTGGGAAGCCAAAAGCTGCTTTCCAAACCTGAGAGAGTCCTCCAGACGGAGCTTGGAAGAGCCTTTCATGCATATATCTCCAATATCATGCACCTTAGAGAGAGCATAGCCTTCTCCTCCAGAAACCTTCTTTCTAAGCATCCTCGGGGAGCCGTGCACTGGGAAACAGTCGCCAGTAAAAGGGGGGGGGGGGGGGAGGGGGTTGGGGGGAAGGAGCAAAGCTCAACGAATCCCAAAGCGAGACAAAAATACAAAGGGTGCCACATAGCTCCTCCACACCGCTCACTCTAGGTGAGTACCCCGTATGAGATAGCTAGGTGTTAAACATCTGACCTGAGATCTTACTTGGATCCCCCTGCTCCCTTCTTCCAGCAAAGGAAGCGGATGCTGCAGCAGCCTCCCAGCCCCACAGGCATCTGCGTTTTAGAATGGGATACACCGGTCTCTCACAGCCAGTTCCTCGCTCACTACTGCTTTGTGGGTAGGAGACAAGAACCAACCCAGAAAGAGGAACAAATACAGCATTTGATCGCGCCCCAAACCTCTCTCTTTGTTGTGTATTGCCTAGCTAAGGAAGCTTCAGCCGTACAAGTGAAGAAGAGGATGGGGGGCGGGGAGGAGGAATGTCCAGGATGGGATCTGCCAACCAAACAGTAGCGGCTAGGATCTCAGGGGGCGACCAAGGCGCGCGGACTTGTCCTGTGTCTCCCCGCCAGCGTTCTCTCAACAAAACTCGATAATGTCCTGGGGAAAGCCCCACATCCACCTTAATCGCCACATTCGAGCTTTGTGCCAACAAGGAGACACAGTAACCTATCCATCAGCCTAGCCTGTTACCAGAGAGTGTGCCTGGGCTTCCAGCCTGGCCTTTATGCGCCCCGGTGGAGGTAGGACAACGCGCCAGCTCCCAACGAAGAGCGTGGGACAATGGCCTGGCCGGGGGAAAAGCAGGCGCCGCCCGACGCGGTGAAGACAAGCTCCAGCCACTGTCCCGCAGCGCAGCCCCGAGGCAGGGAGGGCCGCCAGCTCTGCAGGTTCGCTATCGCTTTAAAATAAAGGGCCACAAAGACTTTCTAGAAAGGAAATCACTCCTGGTCACTGCGTCTGGGGAGGACTTGGGGAGGGGGTTGAGGAGGGCTGGGGAGGGGGGTGGGCTAGGAGCGAACAGTGTCTCCAGCATCTCTTTGCCTTCCCCTCTCTCCGCCCTCCCTTCCGGGCTGCTCCAGCAGACAAATAATGAAGGCGGCTCACCGTGGTCTTGACCCGCACGAAGAGCACTTGCTTGGCGCCGCCGCCTCCCCCGCGGACCTCATCCGGCTGGCCCAGCTGGAAACCCTTCGATTTGACCCAGAATTTAAATTTGGCATTGTCGGTGGAGCTTGACTCTGAGCCGTTGAGAAGCTGGACAATCCGCTCGTATTTCTTACGGGTCACCGTCTTGGTCTTGCCTGAGTCCCCGTAAGTCCTAAGGCACCAGTCCTGGAACTGGCGGTACATGTCGCGCTCGCTCTCCATGTTCCCCCGAGCTGTCGTGGGCCGGATGCTCCCAGCGCACTTCGCACCTGTTCACCCTGGGCTCATAAAATATGCAGCCCAGACCACGATGCAAGGACGCGAGGTCCCGGCCGAGCCGCGGGAGCCTGCCTCCGGTGGGGTGGGGGGAGGATCAGGGAGAGAGGAGGAGGGTCCGGATGGGCACCAGCAATCAATGCCCTGTGCTACCAAGTCTGGCTGTTCCTAATTGCAAAGGATGTCTCGGACGCTTTTCTAGTGCCCTTAGCGGTCGGTCTCTTTAATACTGTGCGACCAGCATCATCCCAACAGCATATGGCCCAGAGGAGCTGGGTTTCTGAATAATTAAAATCCCATTCCTTGGTTTATTAAAAATCCCAATATTGACTTGAGGTGGTCCCTCGATGCCTCGCCTCCAGGGCTGTGTCCAGGGCAGGGCAGGTGGGGTGGAGCGCAAGGCAGTCTCCTGGCGCGCGCCCCAGAAGCTTCCCCAGCGGATGGTCCAGGAGCCAGGGCTGTGCCTCTAGCAAAAGCAGCCTTCTGCTAAGGAGTCTCAGTGGGCACAGAGCTCCTTGGACTCTCTCTGTCTCTCCTGCTCAACCTGGGCCTCCTCTGCGACAGGACTAGAGAGCCAGAAAGTTCTTACCTGTCATGTTGGTAAGCCTATCAGATCCTGTTTTATATGAATTTTAAAGAAGGTATCCTAAAAGCGACTCAAAATGCCGTTTCTTCAGATGTATTAGGTTAAATTCCAGCCACGCAGGTAGGTTGTAAGAGTTGGGTTTCAGAAATTCGCCCAGTATTCATAGATACCTGACCATAGCTCTATAGGATAGATGGAGTACCCCAAACAGGGATGCAGTCCGGGGCATGTGGGAGCAGGAAGACAGGCCGCTGGCTGGGGCTCTTCGGGATGATGCTGTCCCCAAGACAGGACCCTCTGGATTCTGCTGAAGTGGGTACAAGACATGGAAATAAGTTTACCGCACAGACACTTGACCCTTTTTGCGTGAAATTAAAATGTAGAAAGCAGTCCCTCTCCCTCCCTAGATTATAGTTTGCAGGTCACGCGGGAGGTTTCGGTTGCCTATTTTCCCCCTGTCACGTCATGGACCCCCCCTCCGATGCTCAAGGGAGCCAAATCGGAGTTGCTCCTGATGGTCTTCCCAAGCAAAGGAAGTCAGCGATCCCTCCATTAGGATTTCCACTCGTGTGTCGCGGCGGCTTGGAACCAGGGGAGTTCCAGTCCTGCTCGCTGCTGCGGCTCCTCTTTACTGCACTCCCTGCCGAGGCCAGCGCGGGTCGCAGGGATCGGCTCAGCCAGCCAGGCAGATGGCCGGACCCTCGCCGCGTTCCTGAGGGGTCCGAGCCCACCCGGGAGGCTCGCTGCGGTCTCCCTGGCGAAAGCCCCAGTGGGAACGCGGCTCGGTCCTCTGCCCGGGGCCGGTCCCGGAGCTCTCTGGCTGCTCAGTGGCTCCCGCGCGGCCAGGCTGAGCGTGTGCGTGTGTGTGGTCGAGCGAGGGTGTGCGGGGCGCGGGGGTGCGCGTCTCCAGGAAGGTCTGGCGGCCGCCCCAGCCCGGACTGACAGCCCGGGCGCTGCGCGAGCAGCTCCACACACTGAACCTCTCGCCTCTCCCCTCACCCCCACCCCTCCCACTCCCCTCTCCTCCCACCCCCCACCCCTAGGCCCCTTCCAAGCTCTCTGATTGGCCAATGGGACAAAAGTTTCTGTGGAGACGGCTGGGCGCTGACGTCACGGGCAGAATTGTCCCATTTAGGGATCCCGGGGGCAGTGCGCATGCTGCAGGCTGCAGGTTAGAGGCAGGAGGAGGTAGCAGCCGGCCGGGCGGCAGCCAGGTGGCGGAAAGGAGCTAGAGGCATCCAGGTGGGGGGACAAGTCCAGCAGGGTTTCCATGGAGATTTCCTCTGGGTCTAGCCTAAAAACAGCAGATCAGCTGACACCATTAGCTCAGGACCTAATTACTGCTTATTGGAGCAACAAATGAGGGACAGGGCCAGCTGCAGAGGAAGAGGTTTGCCCCCGCCCCTCTGTCTCCTCCTTTCTCTCCCTCTCCATCTCTCTTGAGTCCCGGGTGAATTCTCATTAACTTGCAAGATTCCTACAAGGGCTCTGCTTCTCTCGAGGCCACCCTTACTGCTTTTATTCTTTTTATTTCTCTCTTTGGCATCAAAGGGTGGTACAATAAATGGATTGTCCTGAGTGCCCGAATCCCCCCCCCCCATAAATAGGGGTTCCATAGAACTCAGAGACACTGCTGTCCAAGAGTAGTCACAAATAAATCTACGACCTCTGAGAGGATATCACTTCCAATTTATTGATTTTTACTATTTGTCTTTAGATCTCTCGCACTTTTAAAATGCTAAGTATCATAAATACTGCAATATACAGAATGAACAAGTGGGGGACTATTTTGAATTACCCTTCTATGTGTGGTGTTTCACAAGAATGGTTCTGAAAGTTTTGTTCCTGGCACCCAAGATAGGGCATGATTCCAAGTTGAGAGATGCAGATTTTGTTGTATATAGTTCATTTGTTCCTAGAAGTTTCTGGAAGGGTATTTGGACCTGGGTACTCATTTACTCAAGAGTAAGCTAGTTCTATGGAGTTAACTTTGTCAGATGTAAATTGGTCCATAAATATATGGTGTTTTTGAAGGTCTTTATTCTGAAAGCCTCCTTTACGTACTTTCAGAACCAGAAAGCACTCTTCCTTGAACATTCAAATTTAAATATTGTTTCTTCACCAAACCCCTCTTAATAATGATACTAAAGTTCTTCTATACTAAAATATATACTTTGTTTTTATATACAGTACATATATACATTCCTGCTTGAAAACTTATGAATAAAGATATAACTCATAGGATATCCTGATGTTTCCCACTCTTCTTAATTATTTTACTATGTATAGTACCGATACAATTTATGTATTTTTGACCCAGCAGAGGGTGACAGCAACTTAGAATTTGAACATATTTTGTTGAGTCGTAAAAATCCCACTGTATCTGGTGTTGTGTCTACACATTTACATGAATATGTTCTCTGTGTTCAAGGAGAATTTTTATTGCATGACCCTTGAAAAGTCATATTCTCTTGTTTTCTAAAATAGCTCTGACCTGATGGATAAATCACAGAACAAGTGCCTAAGAAATGGGTACTGGCACCAGAAGTGGTTTTCAGGCCAGTTCTCAGAGCTGAGGGGGCAGAGGAATGAATATTGGTGTTAGCATGAATTTAGCCTGGGGTGTATGGTGAGTCCCAGACAGTCCGAGCTACCTACTGGGTCCCTGAAAAGGCATAGAAGGAGAAGGGAGGGAGAGAGGGGAAAGGAGGGAGGAAGAAGGAGAGGGAGAAAGGAGTAGTCATGTGCTATCCTAATCTAATGAATTTGCTGAGTGGTTTGGATGAATTTGGACCTCATCTAGTAGATGTCAAAGGTCTACCACATGCACATATGCATTGTAAATATACTGGACACCCTAGTGTATGCACATTGAACAACATAAGTAAGGGACAATGCACAAATATGGCCTCCACCCTCATTTGCATTAACTTAATTGGCTATAGAAGTGAAAGGCCTCTCAATACTAAAACAGACTATACAGAATCTATACTTCTTCAGGGAAAGAAGAAACAAAAACTATGGAAAGACTCTTTTTAAAAAGGTCCAACAGCCCAGGTTCTATTGTGGGCCATGGAACCTGAGATGTGACCTGCTCTGGATCTGTTTGTATTATTGGCTGGGAAACTGAGGCAAACAACGACAACAACAAAATCTTTGGGCAATCTTACCTTCCTCCAGTGAAATCTCTATAGAGAAATGTTTCATCTCAGAAGAAATCTCCAAAAAAAAAAAAAAAAGAAAAAGAAAAAGAAAAGAAAAAAAGAGTTAAACCCTTCCTCAGTGAGTAGCGCAGGACTCACTGTTCTCCTTTTAAGTTCTCCAGGGCTAGGTCTACTCAGCTATGGTGTGAGAACTCTACTGAGTGGAGATACAGGAGACAGCAACAATGGGCAGGCAAATGTGTTAAGTGTAGTATCTTCTGAGTGGGTAGCAGCTCACTCAGAGATACAGTGATACACAGCAACCTTTAAAGAGGGATTATAAAGCACACAGATCTCAAAGTAAAAGTTATTAACATGTATCAAAGGTCCTAGCTTAGGGACTCATTGACCAGGAAAGAGAGAAGCAGAATGTGACGTTGAAGTCATCTTTGGCAGCCAGTTCTTGCCGGGCAGTACTTGTTACACTTGAGAGTTAGATTTTATGACTAGGAAATCAAAGAAGATGTCTAAAGCATGACAGTCACATGATGTGGGGTTTTGTGAGTCTCCCTGGTTCCTTGAAGAAGTGGTTGAAAGAGAATGTGTATGACAACAGGAGGGCCAAAGAGGAAGCTTATGAAGATGAAACCACGTACATGAAATTTGGTGGATTAACATGTTAACCAGGAGGTAGAGGGAGAGAAGCAGAAGGGATGGTTAAGATATTTTATATGTAGAACAGGTCGTATAATAAAAATAGAAGGAATGTTTGTGCCCTTCCTACAATTCATCTGTAAAACATTTCATTCAAGGTGATAACACCTGAAAATTTGGCTTTGGGAGAAAATTCAGTCTTGGGAACTCTCTTGATTTGCTTTTCCTTGGTTGTGATAAAAACATTGACCAAAAGCAATTTGGGAAAGGAAGATGTTATTAGGTTTGCCTGTCCTAACCACAGTCTGTCATTGAAGAAAGTGAAGGCAGAAATTCAAGGCAAGCGCTCAGAGAAGAAACCTGCTTACTGGTTTGCTAACATTCCTTTCTTAATTCAACCCAGGATCATGGCTCGAGGGAGGCACTTTCCACAGTGGGCTGTGCTCTTCCACATACATCATTAATCAAAAAAATCTTCCACAGGCTGATCTGATGAAGAGGATTCTTCAGTTAAGCACCACTTGTCACAAGTGTCTCTAGTTTGTGTCACATTGACAGAAATAAGAAGCACAGGCATGGCACTTGGTGTCCTATGACATCTTTCCTGTGAAGATTGAACATGAAGCTAGACAGCAAATCTGCCAGCATCATGATCTTCATCTTAACCCCAGAACCATAAGAAAAACTAACCTATTGTTTAGAAGATCCCTAACACATGGGATTTTGCTATAGCAGAGCAGGTGAACTAATACACTGGTTTGATGTGCAGACACGGAAAGGGCTTGGGTTGTAAACAGCTGTCTGGTTCCAGGCTTGAGCAGTGAGCTAATGGAGACACTGGCTTACGGAGGAGAGTTTGAAGCAGGAACAGATTGGGAGTTGGAGGCTGAAGGAGGAGCAGAAGCAGGTTGGGGTGGAGAGGCAGGAAGAAAGAATTTAATTTCAGAGGAGTTAAATTTGAAATACCAGGAGAGTTCTTCATGTAGGCATTTGAATTTAGAAGCTTGAACTACAGTGAAAAGTCTGGGCTGGAGAGATATAAATATGGGAAATTTAAAGCCATAGGAATGAATGACATCACCTCTACCCACATCCTCTCTACCAAAGGGAAAGCCTCTATCATGCGATATGGATTTGGGGTGTAGCAGTCAACCCGTGAGGTGACTGAAATAGCCAGCCATTCAAGGAGTGGTAGTGGGGAATGCCTGAGCACAGTAGGAAGGCAATTTGGATGATCTCTCACTAGATCTAGACTGTTAATGAGTTCCAAAATTTACATGGTCTTAAGAGCATTTAAAAAGTAAAAAAGAAAGATTTAGCTGCTTTGAGTTAGGCTTCTCCCAGATTAGATTAGGACCTGCAGACAGGATAAAACTGGAATCTTAAAGATAAGACTGTGAGCAGAGCTGAGTTTGGAAGAAAATCTGAGTTCATAGACTAGACATTATAGTGGGTAAACCTGCTGTCTTGAAACACATAGGTTGTGTGTATAGTTGCCCATTTAAGTGTGTAAGTCTATGAATAGTCTTTCCAAAGAAAGAGACATGAGAAAGGGAGACTTCCAACTCGGCTGGTGGCTGACGGCCATGTACCTTGTTACCTTCAAAGTCAAACTACGTAAAACAGAAACCAAATGTCTTGCTCATATTGACTGGAAAAAATAAGATAATTTGTAAGGTTCTGGTCCTATTCCTTAATTTCTTCTCTGCTGACTGTTTCCTCAAGAAATCGTGAAAAGATCTTTTGTCCGATATGTTATAGATCAATGAGAACAAAATGCTAAGCCAGACATGGGGGCTCACACCTGTGATCCTTGCCATGAGGAGGATTGCCATGGGTTTAAAGCTAGTCTAGGTTACAGTCTCAGGTAATAGTCTGATATTGAAGACTGTCATTAATAAAGCTCACAAACCCATTCTGTTCATTATAGGCCATGTTTTCAATATCTGTATTCTATCCCCTACCAAAAAGAGAAAAAAAAATTTACTGTTTGGTCTCCAAGTTTTTGATACTTATGATTAGTGAAACTGTAATTGAATATTATGCACTGGTAAGAATTTGACTCCTATTTGACTATTTAGGTGCACAAACTAGAAAAAAGGTAGATTTGATTATCTAGTTGATCTGCCGACTTCATCTATAATTCCTTCAACTTATCTCTGTGAGCAAATTGCTGGTACAGACAGTCCCTGCAGCCAAATATGGATTCACTCAGTGTTTATCCCCTTGACATTTCATCTTGCTGCTTTAACTATGATAAAGCCCAAAGCTAACAGTCTAGGATTCGTGTCCCTGTAACAGAGGGAAAAAATTACATTTTTTTCCTGGCTGCAAATATTGCTTTATTTTCCACTAGCCATATGACTTATCAAATATATATATATATATATATATATATATATATATCCACATACTCATCTTCAACTCAGTGGACGGTGTTATTGTATAATTTTTAGATTATCCTAAGAATATTTTGGGGGGTTTGGAATAGCATCTGTCTTCTCATCTTCCCATTTCATTTGTCCAGGTTTTCCATTCCCATTCCGATTGTCACTGAAGTGAACCATGTCCTGCCTTACTGCCACCCTCCAGCCCCTGTGTGTTATTTATAATGCATGATTAATCATCTTAGGACATTTGTCCTAAAACTTGCAGAATAAAAATGACAAGAATGGTACAGAGATTTCTTGGCTAAAACCATAGAATCTAGAAATAGTTTTTACAAGGAAGACATCTGAAATCAGACATTTGAAATCTCTAAAAGATCAGCAACAAAGCTAACATAGGCATAAAGGGAACTAAGGGAATCACTCTGTTATCTCCCTGGGATCATGTCAGTGAGCTGAAGAACAGGCAGTACAGGCACTGGAGATTTCCTTTTCTTTAGTCCGCTATCTTCCAGTCCTTAAGATAGCTTTTAATTAACTTTCTTATTAAAAACAAAACAGGCAATCAAATAAACAAAAAGCCAACAGAGTAAACATGTAGACCCAAAATTTTAAAGTCTTGTGGTTTCTGTTTAATTTTGAAAATGATGAATAATATTTAAAATAAATAAATTTCTTCCATGAAAAAATATTTCTTAGGTAATTCTGTTTAAATTGTACCTGATAGAAGAGCACTACCACAGGATTGTCTTATTCTTATCTAACTAAAAAAAAAATACTAATTTTATATTAAATTGATCATTAGGGACAATTTACATAACTTTTTGCAGCATGTACAAATCATGTCATGAAGAATAAGGTAATAAGAAACTCAATTAGAACATTAAATCTATGAACTAATCAAAACTGTAAAAGTAGTTTCCAATAATTTCTAATTCATTATGGCCACTGACATAAACTCCCAAATAGATTAAGATAGAATAGCCTGTTCACATCACAGTGGAGCATGGGCTATGACAAAAGTATTGTTTTAGAGAAGTCCTCTTTTAGAAGAACAAATCCACATGATTTTAATGTTAGTGATGATCTTTAAAAACTTAAGAATTTCTTGAATGGGGGAGGGAAGAGGATGGTTAAGCAATGACTCAGCAGTTAAGATCACTTACATCCATTGTAGAGGAAATAAAATCACAGCTCCTGTGCACATGCATGAATGTGTGCATGCACAAATGTGTGTGTGTGCACTTGCACCACACATACACAGACACACATACACACAGAGGCTTGGGGGCATGGTATATGTGTGTGTGTGTGTGTGTGTATTTATATGTATATATGCATATATATACTGTGTGTATGTATATGTGTTTGTGTATGTATATATATGTACACACACATATATATGTGTATATATATATATATATATATATATATATATATATATACATACATACATACATACATTGCTGGATTAACATTCAGAGGAGGAAGGGAGAGGCTGATTAACATTCCTCAGACCATAGGGAAGGAAACTCACCTGCAGGTGGGGAAGGCCCAGAGCACAGAGACACATTCCAAGATGGAAGGTGGTCAGAAAGCTGGACCCTTAACGTAATAAACCTGGGCAAACGGAAGACACTCATTGTCATAAAAGTAATGTGGGAATCTTAGTCACCTAACCTGGAAAGGTCAGCCTTTGTGGTCCTTTGTAGTTGCCCTCATGAACTCTGTGTAAGAACTGCTCCCAGCTTTTGTCTGGGGTTCTCTTGCCTGCAAGAGAGCGAGCCCCAGTGCACTGGTATCTTTAAACCTCATGTTGTTGCAGTGAATCCTCTGTCCATGTGTAATTCTGTGGGAGCACATCCCCTGGTTTGGATCTTAGAGTCCAACATTTCAACAAAGAAACCTGTAATGGTAATGTTGGTGAATTCTCTTTGCTGAGGCCAGTCAAGGTAGAGGCATAATATTGATTTATATATTTTAAGAATAAAATCGATTTGAAAGTCTCATGTTAGTGCTATGGCTGCCTGATGATGATTAGAGGCCTTTCTGCTAGAAAATAACTTGAAGTTCCTCAATGCATAGTTTTAATTGTGCATCTGAGATCAAAATATGTGGGTCAAGAAACACACATATGAGTTTATTCTCTCTCTCTCTCTCTCTCTCTCTCTCTCTCTCTCTCTCTCTCATACACACACACAAATAAATCATCTGAAAACTATCTCTCTTTTTCTCACACACACAAAGGCACACACATTGGGACACATACAAACACACGCACACACACACAGAGAAACAAAAGTCATCTGAAAACTAATCAGCAGTCGGTTCTAAAAAATTCTGTGAGCAGTGTCAATATCAACTATTTAAATAACTCAATTCCCTGCCTGCTTTAGTTGCTTGTTTTCTGTTGTTGTTATTGTTGTTGTTAATAACTTTAAGACTAATCACTGCTTCCCATATGTACACAGGTGTGTACCCATCCACTGAGGCATGAGCAACTTACAAACTGCCACATTCATAAAGTAACATGACTCCCTTCCTTCACAGCAATTAATTGTCAGCCAGTATCTCCTCCTTTAGGGGTGTTACATCAGGGCTCCTCGATGATCCATGCTGGAATGTTGACTGACTTGGTCTTATGCAGGTTTTGTGCAAGTAACTACAGCTGCTATCAGACATTGCATTCAACAGCCATCTCATGTCCAACATCAACACTTCATAGCTCTCTTCCCTATCAGCTGGTTCTTACATTTTTCAGAGCCTTCCTCCAGGAAGTTTCCAGAGCCTTGGTTGATGGACATAACTGAACATTTATGTGTGACTCATGAGCAGCTCAGTGCTCAGAATTATTTATACTTGGCTTGACCCATTATAAATTTCTGCATTGACTACTACCCACTTCACAATGAAGCTTCTCTGACCAACAATCAGAGCAGTAAAAATCTGTAAGCCCTAAACATAAATATTTAGAATGCACTTTGACTACATGGCTATTTAGTAAAACACAAACAATAGGTTCCCACCTAGGACCTATGATCTCCAAAGATGGGCTTTTGATTGGGTCATAGTACCAAGCATGAAACCACTCCTGTGAATCAGACTTCATATCCAACAGAAAGGAGTTGATTACTGTGGGCTTATATTTTTCTAAACCTAGTTTAATAAGAGTATTTAAAGAATTTCACCTCCCTTCTAGCCCACCAACCACCAGAAGTAGTAGAAATGAAGAAAAGTTTAATAGGGTAAAAAAGAGGGTGTGGTCCTGTGTAGAAATAGTCCTTTGAAGCGATTCCATTCTTCCTTGTCAGGATAGCACCAGTTCAGTTCACACAAATCAGCAGCCACGATCCCCTCACAAGCATCTCATGAGTCAGCAACATCAAGTTCCATCCAGAAGAAGCCGCAAGGCTCTGCCAGTGCCATTCAGTCCAGTCTGCAGAAGTGGCAAGAAGGCACCGGAACATCACCAGAAGTTCTTTGGTGTGTTTCTCTCTAGGAAGTCACAACAAACAATGATCTGTGAAGAAGGCAAGGTGAGCCAATGCCACAGCAATGTCAGCAAAGATCATCACCAGCAAAGCCTAACAATGACCCGCAAAGAGTGGCAAGGGGAACCAATGCCACACAGCATTATTCACTGTCTGTTGAGTTATATTTGTAACCTTTCCAAACATATGTTCTCTCAAGCACCCAATCGAGAAAAACATCAAAACCCCCCCTTTTTTTTCAGGCAGCTTCCAGAAAAATACCACATGTGTGTTCTCAGCAAACCTCCTCCCAAATGTCTGCTTCAGCAAACACATCCTTTCATAAGACAATTTCCAGAAAAACATCACATGACCCATCTGAGTCTCCAAAGAAACCAGAAATTTCCACTTCAGGTTATCATGACAGTGTTGCACCAGTAAGCACATTGTACAAGGCAGGTCTGGATTGGATTGTAGTGCCCAGGACCCATACTATTGTTGCATTTTCTTTCCCATCAGTCTACTTAGTGTTTTATGATACTATATAAGCTAACCAGAAAGGAATGAATTTCCTGGTCAGTTCTGGATTGTGGTTGTATTTGTATTTGTCTGTCTGTTTTTATGTTCTATATCCAAAGTCACCATAGCACAGTCATCTTATCTAGTTATGGCAGGCAACCTAGTGCAATGCTAATAATCTGTGTTATTGGGTACCTCTGGTGCCTCCAAGACCAACAACTCATAGACAGGTATCTCACACCAGATACTAATATTTTCGCTGAATAATTATTTTTCCTGGGAACGATATTGTGCACCCATGGCTCGATATCAGTTTTACAGTTGGTAGACCCAAGGCTAGAACAACAGCAATGTTCTGTAGATGTGAATAAAATTTGTATTGGCCTAAGACCTTAAAGCTAAAACAGTCATGGCTTTACCATTTGTGTGCAAAAGGAAGCATGCACGTTTTAAGTCATTAAATTTTTTTTGTCATATTAGGATCAACTACCTGTAAACATATCACCAAAGATATCTAAACTCAGCAAAATAACCAACTATCATATTCAAATGCTAGAACAAGTAACAAGACTAAGCGGTAAGGATGGTTTTTTCACTGTCAAAACTGGAGTAAAGTCAGGATAGTCACTGCTGCTGTGTGACTAATGGAAAGCTGTGCTTCCAAACTGACATTAGGTGACACATGTGGTTCACTCTGTGAAAGCTCACTAAGCTCTGTCATTATTGTCAGCATGCTTTTCCCATATCTGTCAACCTTTGATATAAAGCTTCACTTTAAATGGATAAGAAAGTCTAGGGTCATTACTAACAAAATCTTAAAGGTATAATAATGTGCTAACAGAGGAGGTAAAAATGGAATCATAGAAAATGACTAATTTGAATCAGAGAATAGGAAGGCAAGAGAGTTCCTAAGAGCCAGAAAAAAATAATATTAATGGTACAAAAATACGAATAGGGAAAATATTGAGCCAGTAGTATTGATTAATCTCTTTAAGTGTGAATTGTCTAAATACACAGAATCGAAGACAGAGACAGTCACAGGGGAAAGAAGACTAAAAGCCAAGTGTGTGTAGCCTATATGGAACTCATCTAAAACAATGAGGATTTACATGGGTTAAAAGAAAGAGTCAAGAAAACATAGGCTATGGTGAGGACCAGATTAAAGTTAGATGATTACATTAATTTCTAGCAAATAGATTTTTTTAATAATAGTATTATCAGGATTACTGTGGGTCTTCTTTAATGCTAGAATGAATAGTTCTTCAAGCATATATTCCTTGTCCATAGTACCTGACAAGTGAGCATTAAAATTATCAGTAAAACCCAACAGAAATACAGAGATTGATAAACTAAGCTACTTTGAGAGTGGAAACTTCAGCATCCCTGCTAATTACTAAGAGATAACACAGCAACAAAATCAAATGGTCTGAGAGACATTGTAAACCAAGTTATAGTTAGAGAGCACTTGCTTCAACCGCAGGCAGAGACACATTCACTTCAGCTTCACCTGGAACATTGTTCATGGCACACCATACTCTAGATGGGAGAACAAAACTTTAAAGAAATACTTAGATAAAATACACTGGCAAATTCAATTAAATTAAGTTATAAATCAGTCACAGAGAAACTGGGGAGATGGCCCAGTTGGCAAAAATGCCTGCCACATACACACAAGCATTTGGACCTGAATAGGGATCTACAACAATCCATGTGACAATCTGGAAGTGCATGTCCATAACCCCAGCCTTGTAGGGATGGGAAAAGGCAGATCTCTGAACATCACTGGATGAATTCAAATTGTTGAGTTTCAGTTTTAGTAACTGACAAAAAAAAGGGGGGGGGAGATTGGGGAGTAGGCAGACGTTTCAGTGTTTACTAGCAGTGGCTGCTCTTCCAGAGGATCCAAGATCAATTCTCCAAATAAAAGATAATATTTTGTTCAGCTTCTAATCACCAACAACTTATCCAGAAACTGCCAGGTAATAATGTCTCAAAAACACGTTTTGTTTCAACCAACTTGTTGAATTTACAATAGTATTGTAAAACAAAGTACCACAGTCTTAGTTTCTGCTGTTTAGTTTCTTTTTCTGCTGCTGTGATATCTTGATTAAGGCAACTTCACTGACAAAGGCTTTATTTCAGCTTAGTTCAAGTCCGTCTCACCTGGAAAGTGAAGACTGCTGCTGGATCTTGAAGCAGTGGGTCACATCCGTTGTCAGTCCACACACAGAGGTGAGTGTATGCTGGGCCCATCTTGTTTGTCTACTTTGTACATATGGTCCAGGATTCCATGTCACTAAGAAAGCATCTTTCATCTGCCTCATTTAAATAAAATAAAGACTTTCATTTTAAAATTTAAGATTGTGATATTTTAATTTATATTATGTAAACAAGTCTGTTGTAAATCAGGCTTTGAGGACTTATATCATGCAGTTTTGGGTGCAACAATAGACAGGAACTCTTACCTCACTTAATATAATCAGAATAACCAGTCACATTCACAGACCTTGAGACCCTTTTGTTAGGGAATTCTAGATTTTGTCAAGTTGATCATTAACCCTAAATCTTAAAGATATTCAATAAAATTTTATTTATTTCATGTAACATAAGTAAAATGATAAAAGCATTTATTTTGAGAAACAGCTTATTTTTCTAAACCTTTCTGAGTGCTAGAACTATCCTGACGTTTAAAAAAAATGGAGTATATAACATAGTATTATTCCAACCAACTATATAAGGTGGACATATGTGCTCTTAGAACCATGGGGATTCATTTCTGAAACATATTTAAAATAGTATTTTTATGCTTCCTCTAGGTCCTGAGATAGTTAGATAAAATAAGAAAGGACACGGCAAGAATCACATTACTAGAGAGAATAGCTTACCATTTGAAACCCACAAATCATCTCTGCAATTTTCTATTTGATATTTTCAGAAATAGGTTGACTTACCCAGGAACCTAAACTCTTAGTTTTTGAAAATGTATTTCTGCTAACTCTGTTCTGTTCTTTAAAAGGTGGGTATCTATTGTTTGACCATGCATTTTTTTTATTATTCTTTTCTGTGTAAAGATATATATTTATGTATTTGTGTATATATTCATAAGTACATTTAGTTTGTTGCTATTGTCAACAGTACTTGTAAATTTTAAATTCTGCTTATTCTAGCAAATGGAAGAACACTTGACTTCTCTACTTTACAATGTATGCTCCTCTCCTGAAATGCTTACCCTAGCTAGCATGTAGCAAAACAATGTGCTCTTGTGTCTTACAGTTATCCTGCCACCTTGCTACATCTATGTTCCAAATTGAGTTTGTATGAAGTATCTCTATATACACATGTGTATATACACATGTATGTATATACATATACATGTGAATCAAATATATACATATATATTTATATATTCATATTCTCTAAGAATGATGACAGATTTATTTCTTTTGACTTTGTATATCTTCCCAGCTTAAACTTCCAATACAATAAACTATTGTATCCTCTTATGGAATAGGCACTTTTTTCTTACCATGGGCTTAATTCCCTTTCTAAGTCACCTGAAAGAAGAAGATTAACTGCTTTTAAATCTTTCTTTTAAAAGTATTCATTTTTAAAGTTATTCATTTACTGCCATACAATTTCTCCCAAGCACTGTTTTTTGCTACACCTCACAAATCTTGTAATATATATTTTCATTTTAATTTACCTGAAATATTTTATATTTATAGATAATTTATATAGGGGTACTTTATGCTTAGGTCAACTCTTGACTCCAGCATTGCTTATATTTTCATTTTTAAAATTAATGAAATTGTGTACCTCTCATTTTGTTCCTATTTAACTCTATATCCTCTAAAGATAATTTTTTATAACTTTTAGACATTTGAATTTGTGAAGCATGTTTTATTTTTATTCAGAACAGCATCTATCTTGGTAAGTGATCCATGTGAACTTGAGATGGATGTCTGTTTTGCTGCTGTAGCATGGAGTGTTCTATAACTGCCACTTACATCCAGATGAGTGATAGCACTTTGCATGGTGTCTGTATCCTTGGTCGCTTCTCTTAGCTCTGTCAATTATGGAAAGGGATGTTGAAATATGCAGCAGTGAGAGGTGGTTGGTGTGGTTTTCCTTCAAGTCTATCACCTTTAACCTTCTGTTTTGGAAGAGTATGGGCAGAAACATCTACATTAGGACTCATTATGCTTGCTGGGTGAACTGACCCTGCATTCTTATGGAGTGGCTCTATGGCCTCTATGAGAGTGTTGTTAGGAAATGTACTTTGTACAAAATGAATGTGGATACTTCTTCTTTCCTTTACTTAGAGTAAATGTGTTTTATCACATTTGTGCCTTTTAATGTTAACTTATGTGAGCCTCTATATTTAAACTCCATGTCAAACACACACCCAGGCTACTTACCCAGGCATTCTCTGCCATTTGTTTATACATTTTGATGTCTATGTAAAAGTAATCTCAGTCCTCCCCTCCACACCCATTCTTCCTCCCTATCTCTTCAGAAAAGGAGTGGTGATCAATGAATATCAATCAGCCTTGGCATATTAAGTTATGACTAGGTGGATCTTCTTTTATTGAGACTTCTCCTACTGATCCCTATAGAGGAAAAGAATCCCAAAGGCAATCAACAAAGTCAGAGACAGCCCCTGCTCCTGCTGCTGGGAGTCCCACATGAAGACCAAGCAACAAAACTGTTATACATGTGCAGAGGGCCCAGTTCAGTTCTAGGCATGCTATCTGATTGGTGGTTCAGTCTCTGTGAACCCTCATGGGTCCAGGTTAGTTAATTCTGTAGGTTTTCTTATGATGTCCTTGACTACTCTGGCTCTTACAATACTTCCTCCCGCTCTTCTTGAGGATTCCTCTGGCTCTGCATCATTTTTGGCTGTGGGTCTCTGTATCTGTTTCCATCAGCTGCTGGGTGAAGCCTCTCTGATGACAGTTATGGTAGTCTCCTGTCTGCAAGTATAAGCAGAATAACATTAAGAATGTCAGGGGTGGGTTCCCTCTCATAGCATGAGCCTCAAACTAGACTATGTAAAATATTATTTGGGGCTTTTCTATGTTCTATGTCCCCTGAATAATGACACAGAGACCTTTATATTTATATATAAGCATCTTGCACCATAGATGGCAGATGCATATGTATTCTAACCTGACTATGCTGGCTACTTCCCAGCCACATGCCCATTACCTGCCATCTCAGTCTTGCCCTGGGTGCCCCTGCTCCATCTGTGTTGTGTCTTCATGATGACCTTTGCTGCAACTCTTCCTACCTGTGATCCCCTCACTGAGATAAGAAGCTCCACCCTAATACTCCCGCCCAGCTATAACGGATCAGCTCTTTATTAACCTATCAGAGGTGATGAAGAATAATGTTCACACAATGCAGAGACAGGAGATGCTTCAATAATAGTGACAATGCCAGGTCTAGACTGCATCCAGATCTCTGGGGTACAGAAATCAGCATCTGAATACATAGTGTCCAACATCTCCCCCTTTTAGTACAATAAAAAACTCTTCGTCTTATATCAATAAACTAAATACAATAAAAAGAATTATGAAAACTCTCTGGTAAAATTACATTCACAATGTCCAGTCCATATGTATTTGGCGACTTTGGAGAAAGTACTCTACTGTCGTATCCTAACTTGGTGAGTTTAAAGTTCTCTACTTAAATCACTTTCTATCATAAATTTATCAACTTATAAAATCTTAGTAGACCTTAAATTATAAGCTTATATTCTAAACAACTTTTATATGAGACTATATCTAGTCTTCAACTTCATGCAAGGTTTGAGCAAGATAATTATTACCTGAGTAAGCCAGAAATGCACAGCAAGCAGCTTCCAAAACTATAGAAATGACAGGCTGCTGGCTACCTGGACAGTCATGGCTCTCCAGGCCAGTAAATGATAGACTTTTCTGTGAAGTAGGAATTATTAAGGATTTTCCTACTTTGTCCTTGCAAAGCTTGTCAGTTGACTTCTTCCATGTTCTACTTGACCAATTTGGACAGCATACTGTCAGAAGCTGAAGCAAGGGCAGTTTCTGGCCTGGTAGCAGCTTGCCATATTTGAAGCGAACTCCATATGGAGATTCTTTGATATCCATCATCTTCCTTGAAGTAGCATGGGGGTACTGCTAGGAGCAATGATGTTTCACTGTCACAAAAAGTGTTTCATTAATAATACATCTTTAAATGCCATAGTTTGCAGATCTGTGAGGTTTTTGAAGACCATCTATCTGTAGTATATCTGAATAAGCAGCATTGCTTGCTTCTAGCTATTTGCTACTTGCTTAACTCTGAAAACATCTGTAGGAAGTTTAAATAAAGTTAAATAAAGAAAGTTTAAAAAATTAAATAAATAAATTTCTGTAATTACCTAAACTAGTACCTAACATGACCATAAGTTTGATTGACTGACTACTAACTTGCTTTTCTTAACTATCCTAAACAGTTTGCAATAGCAGCTTTTAAGGGATGAGTTGCATAGGTATAATACCTTAGACAAGATTTGAAGCACATATGCAGTCTGTTGTAACAAAGTATAACCTTAACTTAGTAGCAATACACCAAATCCATACCAAATGTAAAATATTTGGCTTGTTAATGCTCTCTAGTCTAAAAGTAGATTCAATAATCTCCCTTTTATCCTATCATTCCTACATCCTTCTTTTCCTTGTCATTCCTTCTCCCCTTTTCTCTATAACATTAGGTACAAGAGAAAGGATAGAGAAAAGAAAAGAGAGAACCCCCTGAATCTAACCTCCTATATTTTGTTTCCTTCCTGACCAAAACCATTAACAACTTCTGACCAAAACCCTTAAATGATGGCAAACATCCATCTCCCACTGAATGACCCCAAACCACCCATCTCACCTCTTGCAAATGGGGCGGCATTCTCTAAATTCACTTCCTGATGTCTGGGGGATGATGTTTCTTTTGGAGACCCTAAGAAAATCTGGATATTGCCCAAGTCCTAAGAAACTTAGCTGTATCATTGGTTGTCCAGTCTGTGTGAAATGGGAACCTACAGGGCGTAACTGAAGCCCTGGTTGGAACAGACTGTGAGGCCAAATGATCCAGGTCAGCAGTATTGAAGATGTGCTGGATACAGACTGAGGAAACAACAACTAAGGCAGTCTGTGAGACTGGATCACCTGGGATATTTGTCGTGTCTTTTTGGTGTTGGTTCTTTTGTTCTGTAAACATGCAAACTTTTAAAATTCCTTTTCATTATGAAAGGCCATTTCTTTATTCCCTTTAATGAAAATCTATTGGCTATGAACTATCTTAGACTCTTCTGAGAAAGTTTTTGTTTCTCTATTTTTGATCATGTTGTATATGCAATTCTAGGCTGTTTGGTTTGGGGTTTTTTGTTTGTCTGTTTGTTTGGTGGGTTATTTGGTTGGTTTGGTTTGGTTTGGTTTGGTTTGGTATGGTTTAGTTTCAATATTTTCCAATTTCCTTATTCCCCTGCATAGACAACATGCATGTCTATTTTTTAGCATCCTTGTCTTTTGTTTTCTCTATATTTTGTTTGGGTTTTATGGGCATTTGTTTGGCTTTTTGTTTATTTTATTTGACCTCTGGGTGCTCTTGGAACTCTCTTCCTCGATTATTTGTATCTCACTAGTTTGGGAAAATTCATGGTCACTGTTGCACCAAATAGTTTTTCTGAATGAAGCACTGTCTATTTCTTCTCTCCTAGTACTTAGTAACATGTATGCTGCACTTTCCCATTCTGTGCTGCTCTCATTCCCTTGTTTGAGTTTCAGAGGAAGAGGACTCTATTGTCCTTCTCTAAGCACAATGGTCCTCACCTGACCATGTTCATGCTACTGATAGCATAGCAAACAATGTCTCCATTTTCTTTTGACATCTCCTTCTGCTTCTTTCTTTCTTTGAATTCTTATCCCTGAGCTTATATCTCTTTTTGCCTGTTTTGGGTTTTTGGTTTTCTTCTTTTCTTCCTTCCTTCCTTCCTTTCTTTCTTTCTTTCTTTCTTTCTTTCTTTCTTTCTTTTTTGGATCATTATTCTTATCACAATCATCATAATACTATTAAATTTTGCAAATGATAATTTTAACATTTGTCATATCTTACTCTGGTTGTATTGATGACTTTGACCCTTTGTATTTAAATTTTATTGGCTATTAGTACAATTTTCTTTTTTCGTTTTAAAGAAAGGACAAAGATTAGAAAGAGAGAAAACAGATCTTTAGTTTGTGGGTTTTCGGGTGGCAGATAGGTTATGTAAAATGTTTCTGTAGCTGCCCAAGCTCAAAACTTTATAATCTTGCTTCATTCCTTGTCTCACTTCTTTTGTCTCTCCTTCTGAATTTAATTTTCCCTAAGTACTGTTCCTCAGTGATAATCTGTTTATAGTTCTTAGCAGTAGGCATTAATATTATACTTTCCTGTGTGGATGAGAGAAAGTGAGACTAGGGACTTGTTAAAATTTTGAAATTAGCTATTACTTTTTTTTTTTTTATCAACTTGTATCTTGAGGATGTGATCATTCAAGTTGTTTGTAGTGGTGTGGCTTTAATCTTATTTTATACATCTATCCTCTTTATCTAGTTTTGACAGTGTGTGTGTGTGTGTGTGTGTGTGTGTGTGTGTGTGTGTGTGTGTGTGTGTGTTTTCAGGTATGTGCAGGTGTCTTTCTTTATTTTTTTAGGTACTTTTTTTTATAGAATGAAACTCACAAAAAAAAAAAAAAAATGAGACTAGGCTCAGTTGGCTTGTGGGAGATTCCAGGGATTTGTCAGTCTTTCCTTCCTCAGTTCTCTAAAGAATAGATGTTGTGGTACTAGTAGATGTGTATGCATTTAAGTTCCTGTAAAAGGCAAAGGCATCAGATCCTCTGGAGTTGGAATTAAGGTGGTTATAAGCCACCGAGCATAGATGTGGCAGCTGAAGTGGATTATTCTGCAAGAGGAGTAAATATTCTTAGATGTGGAGCCATCTTCTAAGCCCCCTGTTTTGCATATTTTTATTCTTGATTAGTTCTAGGATGGTTGCCTAAACATGACCCAGACAATGATAAAATTAATAAACATGCTTACAAGGAAAGGGAAAGTCACACAGTACCCCACATCTAGACAAAGAACTACAGGGAATTAATGACACTGAGAGAATTATCACTTTCCTAGTGATAAGTCCCTAATTGGTTATCCAAACAAAGTGGTCAGCCCTGAATACCTCTCTCTCTCTCTCTCTCTCTCTCTCTCTCTCTCTCTCTCCCTCTCTCTCTCTGTCTCTCTCTCTCACACACACAGAGAAATAACAAAAATCAACTCTATAGGTTGTATTTATGTATTAGTACATCTATCTATCTATCTATCTCTATCTATCTATCTCTATCTATCTATCTATCTATCTCTATCTATCTATCTATCTATCTATCTATATCTATCTATCTATCTATATCTATCTATCTATCTATCTGTCTGTCTATCTATCTATCTCTATCTATCTATCTATCTATCTATCTATCTATCTTGGTATATAATAATAGTAGTAGTAATAGTAACAATAATGATATGTCATTACTTTGAGATAGAGACAATGGAGAACAAAGAGTGGTGAAAAGAAGGGATATCAGATAGATAGATGTAATTATATTTTAATTAGAACTATGTTTAAATTTAAAACATGCCATCTGAATAAGTGACTTTACATTTTTCATTCAACTTTATAGACTAGAAAGTAAGGCCTGAAGTGATGATAGAACAGCTCTATAGTTTAAAACCCATCAACTCCATCAATATTTGTCACCATGATATCCCAGGAATAATCCTGTCAATTTTATTAGAATTCTAGAAATGCCCGTTGTTAGGTTCCACTCAGACCTGCTGAATAAGGAACTCACAGGTCACTTAAATCCATATGCATTTCATTAGCTTTTTACTAACACATGAGAGTTCCTCACATTTGGAAGTCAGTTTTAGCATGTTGGCACTG